>NC_060120.1:858507601-858809497 GCF_021461395.2 Schistocerca americana
CCCTCCGGACCCGCGCTGCTGCTACTGTCGCAGGTTCGAATCCTGCCTCGGGCATGGATGTGTGTGATGTTCTTACGTTAGTTAGGTTTAAGTAGTTCTAAGTCTAGGGGACTGATGACCCCAGATGTTAAGTCCCATAGTGCTTGGAGCCATTTCAACCATTTTTTGACAGCGGTGGCATACCAGCCTAACTGTCGCCCACCATACGGTCCGACAACTGGATGCGGTGGCCTGGGGTGCCATTTCATTTCATAGCAGATCCCTTTGATTGTCAACGGCAGCATTCTTATAGCGCATCGGTAAGCTGACAACATTATACGCCCCGTTCTTGTTCTTCGTGGGAAGCCATCCTGGGCTTCCATTACTGCAGGATAATGCCCATCTACACACAGCGATAGTTTCTACTGCTTGTTTCGTGCTTGTCACACCCTACCTTAGCCAGCGAGTCGCTGGATCTCTCCATAGTTGAGAACGTTTCGAGCATTAGGGCCAGGGCTCTCCAACCATCACAGGATTTTTGACGATCCAGTACGCCAATAGAACTTCGCATGATATCCCTCGTGAGGATATCCAAAAGCTCTGTCAATCAATACCAATTCATATAACTGCTTGCATAAGGACCGGAGGTGGACCAGTCCGTTATTGAGTTGCTCAATTTGTGAAGTTCCTTCTCTTGAACAACTCATCCATTCATTCTGAAATTTAAATCACTTCTTTGTCAATACATGTACATCACACCTACCGATTTCCATCCCCATCCACATCTACATCTACAACTACATGAATACTCTGCAATTCACACTGAAGTGCCTGGTAGAGGGTTCATTGAACCATTTTCACACTACTTATCTACCATTCCACTCACGAATGGCACGTGGGAAAAAGGAACACCTGAATCTTTCCTTTCGAGCTCTAATTTCTCTTGTTTTATTTGATGATCATTTCTCCCTAGATAGGTGGGTGTCAACAAAATATTTTCGCATTCGGAAGAGAAAATTGGTAATTGAAATTTCGTAAATAGATCTCGCCGCAAAGAAAACTGCCTTTGTTTCAGTGACTGCCACCACAATCATATCAGTGACACTCTCACCCATATTGCGCTATAACACGAATCGAGCTGCCCTTCTTTGCACTTTTTCGATGTCCTCCATCAATCCCACCTGGTAAAGATCCCACACGGCGCAGCAAAGTTCCAGCAAAGGACGGACAAGTGTAATGTAAGCTGTCTGTTTCGTGGGTCTGCTGCATCTTCTAAGTGTTCTGCCAACAAAACCCAGTCTTTGTTACGTCTTCCCCACTATATTATCTATGTGGTCCTTTCAGTTTAAGTTGCTCGTAATTGTAATTCCTACGTATTTATTCGAATTGACAGCCCTTAGATTTGTGCGTTTTATCGTATACACAAAATTTATCGGCTTTCTTTTAGTACCAATGTGGATGACCACGCACTTTTCTTTGCTTAGTGCCAATTGCCACTTTTCGCACTATACAGAAATTCTCTCTAGATCATTTTGTAATTGGAATTGATCTTCTGATGATTTTACTAGACGGTAAATTAAAGCGTCATATGCAAACAATCTAATGGGGCTGCTTAGATTATCACCTAGATCCTTTATGTAAAGCAGCTACATCAGAGGGCCTATGACACTACTATTCAGATAATTCCTAAATGAAGTAGAGATTTTGTCCCACTCGGGTAATTCCTTCGGGGAGAAGTTATTTTCTAAGTTTTTAAAGTATTGTACATGTGCTGGATGACTTTGATTTAAAATTTGACACATTATGGTGAGAATGTTTTGTAATTTTTATACAGTGGGATCAGTATTTACGTTCAAATATGACAGTCGACTATCAGTACTTTGACGTTACAATGAGGAAGATCTATATATATTGTGATGATGAAATGTAGGAATTTTCTTCGTGATCTAACGCTATATTAACAGAGTATAGGTTGTACTGTAGTATTTCGATGTTGGTGATTATGACGACATGTGTCAGGAAGCTTCGGTCTATATATACTCTGGTGTGTGACGATAAGTTGCGTCATGTGAAATGCATTTTCATCAAGGAATAAGGTGAAGATTTGTAATGAATTCACTGTTAGTCTGGTGGTAATATGAAGAAGTATAAACTATATTCTAAAAGAGTAATGAAGTCATAGAATTTATTTTGGTTAGCATCCAATTAGATATGAAGCACTTTGCATTTAACGTACTTCATTTCATTCTGTATAAACACAAACTTACAATTAGTTGAAACAACTTACACTACTTGACTATTATTATGTAAGATACATCATTTTTCTAGTGATACATTTTGGGGGGGGTACGTTTTCCCATTCACATTATATGCAGTAACGTCATATGTAATTACTAGTTACATATCTGAAGTACATCTCAGATGATTAACGCATATGTAAATTCACTTTAATGCAACAAAGTATTATAATATGATGAAGACTAATCGTACTATTTGACCATTATTATCATTATTATTTGAGATTATAGGTATCCAGTTATTGCCATGATAAGCAGAACTTTGCCATTTCTTATATAAACATTATGTTTGAAGACTTATGATCACTATATCAACTGAAAGATGTGACTGTCCTAGGAAGGAGCAGTCTAGGATGAAACTTATTTACCGTTGGAATACATATGTTCATAAGAAAACGGCACTGTAGAAACAAAATGTCATTGTAAACGCAATGTCTACGATTGTACACATATAGATACACTTAAATTTACTAGTGTCATTGAATTACCAAAGGAAAACTGACGGAAGACGAATAAGAAAACAATTTACACTCATTTAACTTTTATACTGGCGTATTGGGAAATCTACATGATGAACTCGTAAACAATCACATTCATTCTAATGATTAATACATTTGATTAACATTTTATCTTGCAAACATGGGCTCAATATACATTCCAAGCATCCCCAATGCTAGAACAAGACATTCTAGCCACTCAGAATCTGTATATGTGAATAGGTCCTAAAACATGAATTATTCAATGATATATTCGTACTCTAATAATACAATTACCTGAGACATTTAATTTTAATTATGTACTGTAAAAATTGTGTAATTAAACTGTGCATTTTGATTGCTTACAAGTGTGTGTATTTTTCTAAAGTTTTCATCTAACTGAACTGTTGGTGATCGAGACTATGCATTATTTCAAAGAAAAACAAAGGCTCTAAGTGAATTTGAGATGTTGGGCACTGAATGGTAACTCTTCAAGCATGAGTTTTGATTGTCCTTGCGGTATGTGTACTCTGTATATGCATAGGGTGAGTCACTTACGAGGTAACACCCCTTTTATTTCGTGAACGGTTACACGTATCGAAACGCGGGTTTCGGCAAATGTTAGAGCGCCGAGGGGCATGTTTCGTTAAGACGAATGTTTATTTTGCGGTGTACAGTTGGTCACTAACATATTGCAATAAACTGTTTAGTTCAACGAATACATCCCACATAAAAATATTTTGAGTCATATAGGTAGAGCCAGTTGTCCGACAGTATGTATTTTACCTCTAAGAAGCACACAGTCGCGTACAGGATAAGAGAGCTCAAAGCTTCCTTCTAAGATGTGGATATTTAATACAGTAGTTGCTTTTTGCAAAGTATAAAATCTCTTAATTTTTTATGAATGAAAGTTGATTTCTCCGTTCCAGCTCACGTAAATCTGGGAAGATACATACGTGCGAAAAAGTTTTCTTAAGCCCTTTGTGATACCTACATTCTAGCTTACATCGTATTTCCACATAAAACATTCGTAGATCGATCTGCAGCTAGCTCGTAAGTTGGTTCAAGGGGAAATAAAGCTTTATTCTCGTAGCGCAAGCCTACCTTACGGTATACAACTACGCAGCCCGGTCCGAGACGCCTAATTGGCAGTGCTTGCACCGTAAATGCCTTTTCCGGACACCGTGCTCTCATATTCTAGGGCGTTTGTTGAATTTTTTAGGATAGGTTTAAATGTCAACGTTAATAAATGTTATATCACAGTAACTCTCTTCTCAAGAGCTATGGAATGCAGTTATAAAAGTATATGGTTCCATTAAAAAAAATTAAAGAAAACTTACTTCATTATCTCAGTTGATACAAGCGCTAAAAACATTAACCAAACAAAGACATACGTGCCCTTGACCCTCTAACATTTGCCGAAAACTGCGGTTTGAGGTAGGGTACTCGAGATCGTAGAAGCCAGCTTAAGGAGATATGGAAGTAAAATTGTCTACCACTTCGTTTAGAATTACTGTCTTCCAGCTTACTTATAACTAGCATGTGTACAAGTTTACACGTACTGTGCTGTTTATTTACATGTACATTCTCTATTTGCTGCAAGGAAACAAGGAGGACGATCCTGATTACTAGGAAGTCATGTTGCAGGTGTTGTTTGCTATACTTGTCCATTAGATGGCTCTGTTGTGTCGTATTTACGTAGTATCATGATTGAACGTGCTATGAATCAACGAGAGACCCATTCATTACTCGGTGCTGTTCAGAGACTTACAGTACATTACGATGGAGCAATACCGGTACAGTTTCACAGAACTCACTGACATACGCGTTGTGTATGAGGAACTACATTCTGATGTGTCGACAGAAGTGCCGACACAGTGTGGTTTGAGGAGACCGAAATACACGCTATAAAGAAAAGTACGTAGCTGCTGGAATACTTAACTTTAATCCATCCTTGTGGTACATCGCTATTGACAATATAAGTGAGACTCTATAGTTTCAGATAATATACTGCTAAAGGCGCCTTGCTAGGTCGTAGCCACTGACTTAGCTGAAGGCTATTCTAACTATCTGCTCTGCAAATGAGCGAGGCTTCGTCAGTGTGCATCGCTAGCTACGTCGTCCGTAAACTGGGGCGAGTGCTAGTAAGTCTCTCTAGACCTGCCGTGTGGTGGCGCTCGGTCTGAAAGTGGCGACACGCGGGTCCGACATGCACTAATGGACCGCGGCCGATTTAAAGCTACCACCTAGCAAGTGTGGTGTCTGGCGGTGACACCACACATTCTAATGCTCTTGCTGCTGAAAGGCTGTAAAGACAAGGATTTCCTAATAGGATCACCCGTCACGACGAATGTTCATTTCTCTCGATCTGCGAATCCGCAGAAATGGTTCATTGGAAAGAAGAAACGAGGGGTCTGGCAACATGAGGACCACTCGCACATCACATTTTGAAGAGGAGGAGCTGGAACGTGTTGCAACGGACCCTACAACAAGTACTCGTCGAATCCACGTGAAATGGGCACCGCACATAATGGCATGTGGGGAGTACTCCACGAACCACATTTACGTACATGTTACCCGTGGTGTAGCGTCTTTAATTATGAACCAAAACTTCCTCGAGCTCGAAACCCACAACTGCCAAAGTTTTGATTAATAAGCAACAATTCGACAGAAGACTTCCGGCATAACAAGTCACCCATATTCCGCCAACGGCCTTTTCAAAGAGAGCCTAGGAGCGTGCGGAGGTTCAGGGCACTCTGTTGTCCTCGGAGTGGGAAACTGCCCCTAACGGCGGAAGAATCAGCAAAGGTCAACGGGATGAGGATGCAGAAGGCAATGGAAACCACTGCATTAAAGACACGTAACGTATATCCACAGAACATGTGGCATGCAACTGAAAAAGTGTCATCATGATCCCTCCATTGGCAAATGATTCCGTAATAGTCGCCCATTCGGACGTCCAGTAGGGGGCTGCCAAGGAGGAGGTGACCATGAGACAAAGGTTCAGTAATCAACGAAAAGATAACGTCCTACGAGTCGGGGCTTTGACTCTCAGAAGCTTGAACGTGATATACAGGGTGTTACAAAAAGGTATGGTCAAACTTTTAGGAAACATTTCTCACACACAAAGAAAGAAAATATGTTATGTGGACATGCGTCCGGAAACGCATACTTTCCATGTTAGAGCTCATTTTATTATTTCTCTTCAAATCACATTAATCATGGAATGGAAACACACAGCAACAGAACGTACCAGCGTGACTTCAAACACTTTGTTACAGGAAATATTCAAAATGTCCTCCGTTAGCGAGGATACATGCATCCACCCTCCGTCGCATGGAATCCCTGATGCGCTGATGCAGCCCTGGAGAATGGCGTATTGTATCACAGCCGTCCACAATACGACCACGAAGAGTCTCTACATTTGGTACCGGGGTTGCGTAGACATGAGCTTTCAAATGCCTCCATAAATGAAAGTCAAGAGGGTTGAGGTCAGGAGAGCGTGGAGGCCATGGAATTGGTTCGCCTCTACCAATCCATCGGTCACCGAATCTGTTGTTGAGAAGCGTACGAACACTTCGACTGAAATGTGCAGGAGCTCCATCGTGCGTGAACCACATGTTGTGTCGCACTTGTAAAGGCACATGTTCTAGCAGCACAGGTAGTGTATCCCGTATGATATCATGATAACGTGTCCATTGAGTGTAGGTGGAAGAACATGGGGCCCAATCAAGACGTCACCAACAATGCCTGCCCAAACGTTCACAGAAAATCTGTGTTGATGACGTGATTGCATAATTGCGTGCGGATTCTAGTCAGCCCACAAATGTTGATTGTGAAAATTTACAATTTGATCGCGTTGGAATGAAGCCTCATCCGTAAAGAGAACATTTGCACTGAAATGAGGATTGACACATTGTTGGATGAACCATTCACAGAAGTGTACCCGTGGAGGCTTATCAGCTGCTGATAGTGCCTGCACACGCTGTACATGGTACGGAAACAACTGGTTCTCCCGTATCACACTCCATACACTGACGTGATCAACGTTACCTTGTACAGCAGCAACTTCTCTGACGCTGACATTAGGGTTATCGTCAACTGCACGAAGAATTGCCTCGTCCATTGCAGGTGTCCTCGTCGTTCTAGGTCTTCCCCAGCCGCGAGTCATAGGCTGGAATATCCCCTGTTCCCTAAGACGCCGATCAATTGCTTCGAACGTCTTCCTGTCGGGACACCTTCGTTCTGGAAATCTGTCTCGATACAAACGTACCGCGCCACGGCTATTGCCCCGTGCTAATCCACACATCAAATGGGCATCTGCCAACTCCGCATTTGTAAACATTGCACTGACTGCAAAACCACTTTCATGATGAACACTAACCTGTTGATGCTACGTACTGATGTGCTTGATGTTAGTACTGTGGAGTAATGAACCGCATGTCAACACAAGCACCGAAGTCAACATTACCTTCCTTCAATTGGGCCAACTGGCGGTGAATCGAGGAAGTACAGTACATACTGACGAAACTAAAATGAGCTCTAACATGGAAATGAAGCGTTTCCGGACACATGTCAACATAACATCTTTTCTTTACTTGTGTGTGAGAAATGTTTCCTGAAAGTTTGACCGTACCTTTTTGTAACACCATGTAGAAGCTAGAAAATCTGAGAAGGGAAATGTAAAGGCTCAACCTACATTCAGCAGAGATCAGTGAACTGAAAAGTAAAGAAGGCAAGGATTTCTGGTGAGATGAGTATAGGGTAATATCAACACCAGTGGAAAATGGCATAACGGGAGCAGGATTCGTTATAAATAGGTAGATAGGGCAGCGAGTGTGCTACTGTGATAAGTTCAGTGATAGGGTTGTTCTTATCATAATCGACAGCAAACCAGCACCGACAACGATACTTGAGATATACATGCCGTCAACTAAAGCCTAAAGTGAAGAGACAGAGAAAGAATATGAGGATACTGAAGGGCTAATACAGCATGAAAAGGGAGATGAAAATCTAATAGTCGTGGGCGACTGGAATTCAGTTGTAGGGGAAGGAGTAGAAGAAGATGTTCTAGGAGAATTTGAGGTTGGAACAAGTAATGAGAGAAGAGAAAGACTAACTGAACCTTGTAATAAATTTCAGCTAGTAATAGCGAATACTCTGTTCAAGAATCATAAGAGAAGGAGGTATACTTGGAAAAGACCGGGGGATATATTATAAATTTCAGTTAGTAATAGCGAATACTCTGTTCAAGAAGATTTCAGTTAGATTGCATCATGGCCAGACAGAGATTCCGAAATCAGATATTGAGTTGTAAGGCGTACTCAAGAGCAGATATAGGCTTAGATCACAATGTAGCAGTGATGAAGAATAGGCTGAAATTCAAAAACTTAGTAGTCAGAATCAATACGCAAGAAAGTGAAATACAGAGGTACTACATAATGACGACATACACTTGAAGTTGTCTAAGGCTATAGATACAGCAATAAGGAACAGCTCAGTAGGCAGTATAGTTTAAAAGGAATTGTAGGGAAGCAGCCTACTCACGATGTAGTAAATTCACATCAGTTTCCATTGTGTGTCAGCCAGTCTGCTGTAACTAGCTCTGACGTCATAAATGTTGCGCAATACCTTAAAAATCAAGCAAATGGCCTAAAACTTTTCTAGCAGGTCAGGAATAATACTAAATTAATGTGTGTTAAATATCAGTTCGATAACTTCAGCCGTTTTCGAGATTTGGACGTTTTTCTGAAAAAATCATTGGCGCAACAGAAAAGAGCTAGAGACTTCAAAATTTATATTTAGATTCATATTTCATAATGATTTAATAAAAATAGTACTTTGGATTTCACAAATTAAGATTTTAGTGGAAATTCATGATTTTGTGGTTTTCGTCTCAAAACTGAAGGAAGCAAGATAGATTAAGTAGGCTAGTAAATAAGGCTAGGATGTTTAGATTTAAATAGGTTGGAGGTCCGCTATGATTATGAAGATGTGTTAAGTTTCTTTTTAATACCTATAAAATTATGGCGATAGCGGATCTCAACAGGGCCAGTTCAGAGCTCATCTACTGCGTGCAGGGCAATTAAATTAATTCTCTCGCCCAAAATATTTAACTTAGCCACGTCAAAATTTTATTATCAATACTTACCTGCGTGCTGAATGCACGTTTAAATTAAGAGCTTCTTCGGCCATCAGCCAAAGAAGCTATATATTATTATGTAACTTGAAGTGGTGCGTTACTAGCCCAGCGGCTAGGCGAGAGAGCCGAAAAGATCAGGCGTTCCCTTAGCCGTCCGCACCACGGGTTTATATATAAGGACGCTACGCGAGGAAGGCAAGGCCCCAGTTCTCTCCAGACGCTGAATGACACGCCATCTGTGTCGGTAGTCGCGTCGCATCAGTGTATCTGCTACAGACAGCCTCGGGTGCCGTATTAAGTTACTAGAGATACGCGGAACCATGAAAACATTTTATGTGAAGTGTTAATTCTGGGATGATTTTCATTATCTAGCTTCAGTTTGCGTACCGTCGTATTTTCACGTGCCGTCGCGGGACAGACATTCTACCAAAAATTTAGCGTGGCGTTTGATGAAGTATTTTCATCAAATTATGGCGAGCATTCTTTTTAACATTTGATTCGGACATTTATAGTTGCATCAGCGCATTAGACTCTGAACTGTTCTGTTAGTTAGGTTGTAGGGATACTTGTGGTTTTTATCAGTGAATTTCAGAATATACTCAACTATTTTGGAAAACCGTTTTTGATTAGAAATCCCGGACAATCTCCTAATTCCTCAGAGCTATAAGCTGCAGCTATAAGAACATTCTCAGGTAAAGTGGGCACTAGGATATCTGTTTACTGGCTCCAAGTTTTATTAAATCACTTTCTGGGGGTCACGGAGTAAATAGAGAGCCAGTGTTGAGAACGGCAAAAGACAGCAATAACAACATTCTGAAAGCCAGAACTGATTTCTACATGCAAGCGTTTATGCAGCAAATTATTGTTTCTACAAACTTACATCCGCCGCCCCACATATGGTGCATCGGCCGGGAAATGTTTCTACAGTCTACAAATATTTTTACAAACTTATACATCCGCCGCCCCACATATGGTGCATCGGCCGGGAAATCAACTAAGTGAAAGTGATTTTTAACTAACTGGTTTCGCAAGTGAAATGCGAAGCGCAACTGAGAATAGAACAGTGAATGTGTTACGTGTGCATGTGGACGACGCAATTGGATTAACAACGCATCTGGATTGACGGAGCTGGCACTGAGTCTAGCGGTGCTGCCGGCATCGCGAGAAGCCAGTCTCGCCGCACCGCAGTCGTCCACTGAAGCAGCCGGCGCAGAGCCTGCAATTGCGGGCCACGCAAACACACAACAGCCGTCGGAGAGCCGTCTGCAGTTCAACGGGCTACGTCGCATCAGGAATCCTGGTACGCCGCGCCGGCAACGACATACGTCGTGCAGAAGGAACTAAGTTAAGTGAAAAGCTGTTAAAAATTTTACTAACCTGCACTAAAAGACTGTCGGCGATGGAACCGCCAAAAGAAACTGAAGTTAAACTTATATCAGAACCCATGTCTGTTGAAGGAACTGTAAATCCAGACAACGGTTCAAGTGTAAATATGCTTGAAAGTAGTAATGTTAAAGTGAAATATGAAGTATTGTCTCCTGACAGTAGTGTGCGAAGGGGTAATGATTCAATAATAGAGACCCCTGTAGTAAAGCGGAAAGTAGAAATGGTAAATTTATTGGATGATAGTTTCTCTGATGAATTAAAAGTGAAACAGTCTTCAGAGATGGTAGAGTGTAAGAAGGAGAAGTTAGATATGACTAATCAATCAGAAGTTTCAGTTAGTTTTGATGATTCTGGTGTTGGAGCTAGTTTTTCGTCACCTGAGTGTGATAAAAAGCCAGCTCGTGAGCAACCCAAAGATGCTGGGGCTGTTGATTTAAATGTTATATTACAAGCAATAGCTGCCAGCCAAGCTGAATTAAAGTCTGAAATGGTGGCCAGTCAAACAAATTTTAATAAACGGTTTGAGGCAATGGACAATAAATTAGAATCCAATAATGCTGAATTAAAGTATGAAATTGTGGCCAGCCAAACTAGTTTTAATAAACGATTGGAGGTAATGGACGATACCTTCAAGGCTGGTTGCAATAAGTTGAAAGAGGATCTTGACAGTTTGAATTGTAAAATTGATTGCAATCATGAGGATATTAAGAAAAAGGTTGCTCAACAGTTTTCTGAAATGTATAAAACAGTTAAATCCGAAGTTGCTGAGGTTCGCAAAGACTTCCAAATGGAAGATGCGAAGCTGGAGCACAAGTTAACAGAAAAGATCGAGGCAGAATCTGAACTGTGCTCAGATAGATTTAAAGATGTTAATATAAAAGTAAACATATGTCAAGCAGAAGTAGAAGCAATCAAAACTGACACTACTCATATTGTACAAAGAGTAGATAATGTTGAAATGAAAGTAGAAAATATCAGTACTAACATTGCTAACATTGAAAGTAAAGTAGCTTCAGTAACTTCTGGTAATGGTAGTATACAACAAGTTGTAGCTGCAAACGCCGCTTTTATCGGGTGTCGGCAGTTCTTGCGGTTCGATCCAGATAAAAATATCCACCCGCTAGATTTCTGGAACGATTTTGAAGATGTGATTCCACCAACTTGGTCTGAGCGAGAGAAAATCTCATTTATTAGAAGCCATTTAGCAGGTGACGCCATGCGTTGGTCAGCTGATGTTATGTTGAAATGTAAAGCTTTAGCGGAATTTAAAACAGCTTTTATTAATGAGTATTGGTCTAGCAATAAGCAAAATGAAGTGTTGAGAGAATTTTGGAGTGGAAAACGCTTCAATGCAGGCAAGGAATCAATTAAAGAGTTTGCTAGGTCATGGATTTCACGTTTGTCACATTTGGCGGAAAAGCTAAAACCAGAAATGATTATACTAGGTCTGGAAGCTAAACTGCCATGGTACTAGCAAACTAGAATTATATCAGCCCCTAGAGACAATCTGGATCGTTTCATTGAATATTTGGAACGTGTAGAACGTGTTGCTGCCAATGAGGAGCAAGCACGTAATAACCGTAATGCCAATAATAATAATAGTAATTTTAGGAACGAGCAGAATGGCAATGTAAACATC
Source organism: Schistocerca americana (assembly GCF_021461395.2). Lineage (NCBI taxonomy): Eukaryota > Metazoa > Arthropoda > Insecta > Orthoptera > Acrididae > Schistocerca > Schistocerca americana. The sequence goes on from NC_060120.1 coordinate 858,519,521, forward strand.
AGAACAGTAGGTGTTCGTAATCCTAAGAGAGGTAGGAATTGGGGAAATAATTATCAGAACCAACAATGGCGTCCAAGGGACAATAATTTTGTTCCAAACAGAAATATGCATGTAAACAACAGTACGGAAAGTAAGGCTATGCCAGCTAACTATAATGAAACTAAAGGAAACAGTAGTATGCCGAGGCAGGAAAACTAGTTCCCGTCTATGAGGACACTGGCGCTCACCAGGCGGTTACTTTTCCTAAGCCAGTAGTTACGGGAATTGGTAAGACAGATCAGAATACTCAAACCGAACATGTGGATGAAGAGTCGGTAGCACCTAAGGATACAACAGAAATATTAGATCACTCACAGTATTTGATAGATACCGCGTTAGAGACGCTTTCTAAGTGGGAAGAGAAAGAGAAGGCGCAGCAGTGTAACAGTAAGTATGAGCTACAAAATACTGAATTGTCAGGTGAAGAAGCAGAAGAAATTCATGCTTATATTTACGATGAGGATGATGTGCTCTTATCTAAAGTGCCTGTGCAGGATGTTGATAATGTACTAATAGATTTAGGACAGGAGATAAGTGGGAATGTAGAGGGTAGGCTGTTTGGGGTCGATGAACCCAGTAGCTGTGACCAGTTGTCACTTGAGAAGGAAACCGACGATAATGGTGAAAGTTGTTTAGCTGTAACTAGTGTTATGCCCGGTCTGGAGGCGCAGAATCGCTCAGACTACAGTAATTTGGGTTATGTTCAGCAAACTAAATGTAATGAAGTCGTGCGGTGTTTCGATTTAAAATTAATAGACAGACTGGAAAAGGCAGCTGAAAATGTAATTCAGGAAACCCCTACACACTGTGACCTAAATGTAATGAAGACAGATGTTGATCACTTTAGTTGGAGACAAATCCAAAAGGAACTATTAGATGAATTTGAGAAACCACCTGTACAACCTAGAATAAGCCACCCTATAATAATAGTGAATATGTTGGGTATCAATGTACGTTGTCTCTTAGACAGTGGAAGTGAGGTGAGTGCAATATCTCAGTCCTTCTTTGATGCATTACCTGGTAAAGACAAGCTTACAGTAATGAGGGTATCAGGACTAAGAATAATTGGTGCTACTGGCAAAGTGTCAAAAACAGTAAAGCAAGAAGCTTTGCTACCTTTTAACATAAGTGGTAATTTAATTGATCATCCATGTTTAATTGTAAATAATCTCAGTATTGAGGTTTTAATTGGCATAGATTTCTTGTCAAAATATCAGAGTGTTGTTGACTTTGAAAGAAGCCAGTTAAAAATGGTCTTGCCAATAACCGGAGTAATTATAGTACCTTTTAGTGATAAACATGTAGTAACTGATCATGAAACTTGGGAGCTGCCTATACGAGTTCTGAAAAATAGGAGGTTTTGGGACGAAGGTATTAATCTTAATAACAATAAGCTGAATACAGAAGAAGAAGAAGAAGCAATTATTTTAGACAAAATAGAAACTAAATTGCAGGAAATCGATAGGATTTCAGCCAATCAAAAGGAAGAATTGAGACAGGTTCTAAAAAGGCACCATAAAGTATTTTCAGATCGACCTGGCAGATTCATAGGTAGCCAATGAATGCTGTAGGGAGGAGGTTGCTCTATAACCTCCACACAGTGTGGCAGCTGTGCGGTCCCAGCTGTGTGAGATCTTCTTTCCTTTTCAGGTCTCACTCACTCTTCATCTTTTCTATCCACCTAAAATTTCTAACTCTTCTTTACAGCATTTAAGCTAATGAATGCTGTAGGGAGGAGGTTGTTCTGTAACCTCTACACAGTGTGGCAGCTGTGCAGTCCCAGCTGTGTGAGATCTTCTTTCCTTTTCAGGTCTCACTCACTCTTCATCTTTCCTATCTACAAAAATTTCGACGTCTTCTTTCCAACACATTAAATTTTCCGGTATGATAATCAAGCCAGCATTAAGCTAATGAATGCTGTAGGGAGGAGGTTGTTCTGTAACCTCTACACAGTGTGGCAGCTGTGCAGTCCCAGCTGTGTGAGATCTTCTTTCCCATTTCAGGTCTCACTCATTCTTCATCTTTCCTATCCTCAAAAATTTCGACATTTTCTTTCCAAATACTAAATTTTCCGGTATAATTATCAATACAGCATTAAGCTAATGAATGCTGTAGGGAGGAGGTTGTTCTGTAACCTCTACACAGTGTGGCAGCTGTGCAGTCCCAGCTGTGTGAGATCTTCTTTCCCATTTCAGATCTCACTCATTCTTCCTCTTTCCTGTCTTCAAAAATTTTGACCTCTTCTTTCCAGACATGAAAATTTTCTGTCATGGCTATCAAGCCATGAGTTAAGTAACCATTCTATCTACCGATTAGTGAAGAAAAATACCTAATGTGACAAACCTAATAGTGACAAACAGTAGAGAAGTATGACGTAATGAAGATATAAAATGTATTTGAGTAACAATTATGTATAGTACCCTGGTAATATAGTAAGTACAAAGTGTTGTTGTATTGGAAATGGTCCACCAACAGTAATTTAAAACGATATATGAATTCATGTACAAGCAAGATCTGAAGTGGTAGTGAAACCTAGTGTATGCATTAGAGCTAACTAATAAATAGTAAGAAAGAGATTGCTTAGTGTTATGAAAAATATGCAGATAAGTTGTGAGATTAAACTCACCTGGTATAGCAAGGAAAGGCAGTGTAATAGAATTGAGCAGTGTTTGTGGTTGAGACGTGAAGGACACGTCCCTGAAGTATTTATAAGGTTGGAGCTGGCCATTATTTTAGTGTAGTGTGTGACAGGATACACCTACACGTATTGAGGTTATGAGTTGGAGGCGTGAATGCGACCATAGGTACCCTTATGTTAGATGAGACAGAGCAGCTCATGGTGTCCTATAGGTTTAAGGAATTTAGCATTACGCTCGTCCATAATTACTTGATGCAGTTTATTGGTAGGTCCGAGAGAGACTACCTGAGGTTTCAGCATCCGATCGAGTGGAAATGGATTGCCACGTGAGCAAACTAATCAGCTGCAATACACTATGAATATGAAATAAATGTGCTTTCCTATGTTTTAAATATTAATAGAGTGAGTATTACTTAAGTTCATACACTAGCAAATGAATAAATAACATACTGACAGACGTGAAACATTATTTTAGCTCAGCATAAATACACTTCAAAGTAAGTAAGTACCTAATTGCAGATGTGGAACTGACAACAGCAGAGGACCAATAAGTGGATTTTGTAGTCAACTAAACGTAGTGTGTTTTGAACACTCAAAACTGTACTATTACCAAAAGTTACTCACATGTACAAAGAAGCTGAGAAAACAACCACTAATCATACTCATACTATCTCTAAGAATAAAGTAATCAAAGATGAGTCAGTTAAGTGCTTAAAATGCAAATGTATCAAGGATGTACCGAGCATTGGTTCAGTGTTCCGGCCCAGAAATAATAAATTCAGATTAAATATGATTTATGATTGTATGCCTTAGGAGCATAAATTTTCTCCAGTACGTGACTAACGGCGTTTCGAGCCATTTGTTTACCGATTTTATGACAATTAAGTAACCGCGAGAGTAATACTGAAAAAGTTCTGTTAACTTTGTTCCAGTAACATATTGGAAGATAAAATGTATATATTCCCATTTCATTGTGACCCACCCTTAGATATTAAGTGAACAGAGTCTGAGGCACTCTTTTTGTTTGTTCTACAGGACAAACCAGATAATGGCAGCCTGATAGCTGCGTGAAAGCGTGGAGTGGCTTGGACACAACTCACAGTGACCCCTCCCCTTTCCCCCATGTAATTTAGAGAGAACGTGAAGGACGCACACCATAGCAACTTCCCCTTCTCTACCCCTGTGAATGGAAGTGTAGGACGCCAGCCAAAGCGGCTACAACCACGTGTGTAAAAATTATTTGTGAACTTTTCTTTCAGGTTTAGAAAAGACTGCTAAGAGATAATCATCTGTTTATGTATCATGTTATTTTCTTTGAATTTGTGTATGTAAAAGTGTATTTAATGTATTTAATGGATCTAAGATTTTCATAATTTTTCAATTTGTATGTGTTTGTTTGTCTAAGGCAATATGTATGCCAAAATATTTCATTGACTTTGCTTAAAATTTTGAGTAATGACATTGTTTAAAAGGCAGTGAATATGCCTACAATTTAAATAATTAATGTAGGTAATCAGTTTTCTTTAATGTTTCTACAGGTTTATATTTCAATTTTGATTTTTCATAGGGAGTTAAACTGTACTCTTGCTTCCCTTTTTGTAATTAAATTTTTTTTCATTCATTAACATTCATAAACAAAAAATTTAAGTAGAGGGTGATGTAGGGAAGCAGCCTACTCACGATGTAGTAAATTCACATCAGTTTCCATTGTGTGTCAGCCAGTCTGCTGTAACTAGCTCTGACGTCATAAATGTTGCGCAATACCTTAAAAATCAAGCAAATGGCCTAAAACTTTTCTAGCAGGTCAGGAATAATACTAAATTAATGTGTGTTAAATATCAGTTCGATAACTTCAGCCGTTTTCGAGATTTGGACGTTTTTCTGAAAAAATCATTGGCGCAACAGAAAAGAGCTAGAGACTTCAAAATTTATATTTAGATTCATATTTCATAATGATTTAATAAAAATAGTACTTTGGATTTCACAAATTAAGATTTTAGTGGAAATTCATGATTTTGTGGTTTTCGTCTCAAAACTGAAGGAAGCAAGATAGATTAAGTAGGCTAGTAAATAAGGCTAGGATGTTTAGATTTAAATAGGTTGGAGGTCCGCTATGATTATGAAGATGTGTAAAGTTTCTTTCTAATACCTATAAAATTATAGCGATAGCGGATCTCAACAGGGCCAGTTCAGAGCTCATCTACTGCGTGCAGGGCAATTAAATTAATTCTCTCGCCCAAAATATTTAACTTAGCCACGTCAAAATTTTATTATCAATACTTACCTGCGTGCTGAATGCACGTTTAAATTAAGAGCTTCTTCGGCCATCAGCCAAAGAAGCTATATATTATTATGTAACTTGAAGTGGTGCGTTACTAGCCCAGCGGCTAGGCGAGAGAGCCGAAAAGATCAGGCGTTCCCTTAGCCGTCCGCACCACGGGTTTATATATAAGGACGCTACGCGAGGAAGGCAAGGCCCCAGTTCTCTCCAGACGCTGAATGACACGCCATCTGTGTCGGTAGTCGCGTCGCATCAGTGTATCTGCTACAGACAGCCTCGGGTGCCGTATTAAGTTACTAGAGATACGCGGAACCATGAAAACATTTTATGTGAAGTGTTAATTCTGGGATGATTTTCATTATCTAGCTTCAGTTTGCGTACCGTCGTATTTTCACGTGCCGTCGCGGGACAGACATTCTACCAAAAATTTAGCGTGGCGTTTGATGAAGTATTTTCATCAAATTATGGCGAGCATTCTTTTTAACATTTGATTCGGACATTTATAGTTGCATCAGCGCATTAGACTCTGAACTGTTCTGTTAGTTAGGTTGTAGGGATACTTGTGGTTTTTATTAGTGAATTTCAGAATATACTCAACTATTTTGGAAAACCGTTTTTGATTAGAAATCCCGGACAATCTCCTAATTCCTCAGAGCTATAAGCTGCAGCTATAAGAACATTCTCAGGTAAAGTGGGCACTAGGATATCTGTTTACTGGCTCCAAGTTTTATTAAATCACTTTCTGGGGGTCACGGAGTAAATAGAGAGCCAGTGTTGAGAACGGCAAAAGACAGCAATAACAACATTCTGAAAGCCAGAACTGATTTCTACATGCAAGCGTTTATGCAGCAAATTACTATTTCTACAAACTTACATCCGCCGCCCCACATATGGTGCATCGGCCGGGAAATGTTTCTACAGTCTACAAATATTTTTACAAACTTATACATCCGCCGCCCCACAGAATGGACATCTCTAAAAAGGACAATCACAGAAGTTGGGAAGGAAAACATAGGTATAAAGAAGGTAACTGGAAAGAAACCATAGGCAGCAGGAGAAACAATTCAGTTGATGGATGAAAGAAGAAAGTACAAAAATGTTTAAGAAAATTCAGGAATACACAAATGAAAGTCGCTGAGGAATGAAATAAATATGAAGTGCAGGGAAGCTAAGCGAAATGACTGCATGGACAGTCTCAAGAAATCTAAAAATAAATGATTGTCGGATGGACAGACTCAGCGTACAGCAAAGTCAAAACAGCTTTTGGTGAAATTAAAAGCAAGAGTGATAACATTAAGAGTGGAATGGGAATTCCACTGTTAAAAGCAGAGGAGACATAGGATAGGTGGAAAGAGTACATTGAAGGCCTCTATGTGGTGGAAGATTTGTCTGAGATGTTGGAAGAAGAAACAGGAATCGATTTAGAAGAGATGGAGATCCAGTATTAGAATTAGAATTTAAGAGCGCTTTGGAGGACTTGAGATCAAATGAGGCAGAACGGATAGATAACATTCAATCAGAATTTCTAAAATCATTCGGGGAAGTGGTAACAAAACGACTATTCACGTTGGTGTGTAAAATGTATGAGTCTGGCGACATACCATCTGACTTTCGGAAAGATATTACCCACACAGTCCAGAAGACTGCAAGTGCCGACAAGTGCGAGAATTATCGCACAATCGGCTTAACAGCTCATGCATCCAAGTTGGTAACTAGAAGAAGACACACGAGAATGGAAAAGAAAATTGATGATGTGTTAGATGACGATCGGTTTGGTTTTAGGAAAGGTAATGGCACCAGAGATGCAATTCTGACGTTGCGGTTGATGATGCAAGCAAGACTAAAGGAAAATCAAGACACGTTCACAGCATTCGTCGATCTCAAAAAAGCGTTCGACATTGTAATATGGTGCAAGATTTTCGAAATTCTGAAAAAATGAAGGTAAGCTACAAGAGAGACGGGTAATATACAGTATCTACGAAATACAAAGTGCGCACCTCGTGGTCTGGTGGGTAGCGTTGCTGCCTCTGGTTCACGGGGTCCTGGGTTCGATTCTCGGGTGGGTTCGGGATCTTCTCTGCCCGGGGACTGGGTGTTTGTGTTGTCCTCATCACATCATCATCATCATTCGTGACAGGTGTTAGATTGGACTGATTTAACATTGGACTGTGTAAAAATTGGGACTTTGTACGGGCGCTGACGACCGCGCAGTTGGGCGCTCCACAAACCAAACATCATCATCAACTACAAGAGACAAGAGGGAATAATAAGAGTGGACGATCAAGAACGAAATACTCGGATTACAAAGGATGTAAGGCAGGGATGAAGTCTTTCACCCCTACTGTTCAGTCTGTGTATCGAGGAAGCAATGATGGAAATAAAAGAAGAGTTCTGGAGTGGGACTAACATTCAAGGTGAAAGGATATCAATGTTGCCATACGCTGATGACGCTTCTATTCTGAGTGAAAGTGAGAAGAAATACAGAATCTACTGAACGCGTTGAACATTCTAATGAGCAGAGAATATGGGTTGAGAGTAAATCGAAGAAAGACGAAAGTAATGACAAGTAGCAGAAAAGAGAAAAATCAAGAAACTTGTCATCGGGCTCGATGGTCACGAAGTAGATGAATTTAAAGAGTTCTGCTATCCAGGCTGTAAAATAACCAGTGATGGACGGAGCAAGGAGGACATCAAACGCGGAATAGCGCTGGCAAAAATGGCATTCCTGACCAACAGAAGTCTACTAGTATCAAACATAGGAGGAAGAAATTTCTGAAAATGTACGTTTGGAGCACAGTGTTGTATGGTAGTCAAACATGGACCGTGGAACACCGGAATCAAAGTATTCGAGACGTGTTGCTACAGACGAATGTTTGAAAGTTAGGTGGATTGATACACTGAGGAATGAGGAGGTTCTGTGCAGTATCTGAGCGGAAAGGAATATGTGGAGAACACTGACAAGGAGAACGGGCAGGATGATAGGACATTTGTTAAGACATCAGAGAATGACTTCCATGGTACTAGAAGGGATTTTAGAGGGCAAAAACTGCAGAGGAAGAAGAGATTGAAACACATCCAAGAAATAATGGAGGACGTATTTTGCAAGTACGACGCTGTGCTCCAAACGTACTCGTAGATTTTCTGAAATTTCGTCCTCCTATGCTTGATACTAGTAGACTTCTCTTGCCAGCGTTGTTCTGTGTTTGATGTCCTCCTTCCTCCATCTGCCATTGCTTACTTTGCAGCCTGGATAGCAGAAATCCTTAAATTCATCTACTTCGTGACCATGAAGCCTGATGTTAAGTTTTTTGCTTTCCTCATTTCAGTTACTTCTCGTTACTTTCGTCTTTCTTCGAGTCTACATGAAAGTAATCCAACAGTGCTCCTTTCAGATCAGTTTATAGAAAGATTGTGCTACAAGCCAAAAATGTGTTCAACAGAATGTAAACACAGGTTTAAATCATCTTTTCTAGATTTAATATAAAAAGGGTAATAGTAATAACGGTGGACCCATTGTAAAAGATACCACATTCGTGTTAGAACCAACAGTTATACTGTAACTATAAAGTAATTAACAGAAATAATTAAAAGTATTGGTATCGATATATACTTCATGAAATTATATTATGAAAACCAAAATACTTCAACATATTAATTATATGAAAGATGTAGTCATGATTTGCAAAGCTAAAATCGCTAATCAGTTTTATGGAAATATATAAATTTCAATTGTAAGTTCAGTTATGTTCAGTTTCAACAATATGTAAAGTGATCATGTAATTGTTGTCTATTACAAAAGGAACTGCAGCTGTAGCCATGGTGGGCAGTCTAGATTGATTTATGTGAGCACTAATCACAAGTCAGTTTTATGTGTGTTGTGATGCAATCAACATATCATAAAAGTATTTTCTGTGTTTTGTGAGTGCTAAATACATGACAATTTTATCTAGATTGTGGTGCAATAAACACATTTTAAATGTATTTTCTGCATTTCGACTACGATATTAATTGATGAACGCATCGCAAAGTGCCCGTCACTTAGATGATGTTTCAGTGGGGCAATCATATTAAAGCTGACACACCTCAGCATCTGTTTGACAATCAGCAAGTTAAGTAACTGAAATGTAGCCACTAAAGCTGGTTACTTTTGAAAGCTCACTGATCTTTGGCGCCATGTGCTAACTGATGGCGTCAATGGCCTGCAGGAACACTCAATGCACCATGTGACAAGTTGTATTATGTATTACACAAGCATCCTTTTAGTCTGGAGATGGAAGTCCTCGTGTTTTGTTACTGCATTATTTTTTTCTAGAATCTTCAGATCTGATGTTTCAACGTTCTTCTTGAAGCTTTCTCACAGGAAATTGCTGCACACTTTAGTGCACCGTAGTACAGTGGAAGAATTCCATATTGTCAAGGAGACTATTAGTAAGGGAACAGAGAAGTTTGCATTGTTGCCATTCACATTTAAAGTCACCCTTCCCCCTCCCCTTCCCATAACACTTGCCCCTCCCCTTCCCTTCTAGGCCAATTGAATGAGGTATAAATGGTGACAGGTACAAAAATTGGAATGGGGCATTATCCTGTTGGCTGGGGTACTGGCATAGCCTGCATGACTGCCAGATATCCAATGTATGTTTAGATTTAATTTATATCGAAAATTTTAATGCTTATAATATATGACCAAAAATGGCTGACACTAATAAAACATGGCTGCCTCTATGTCACCCTTATCTTAATGGCTATAAGTTATAATAAACGATATAATTTATGACACAATATAGCCAACGCCATGACATCAAAATAAGGCTGCCTAATATAAGTCTGACGATATGGTATAAGACTGAATGCGTAATAAAGTGAGAAATTAAAAAATTATTCCAGTCTATTGATGTAGGGTTTTTTCTTCAGATATAGATACATCACAAGACACACTGCTCTGTAGTTTACAAAAGACATCGCTAAAGCTACTCTGTGGAGTGGAATAAACAAATGTATCACATGCTTACACGTTTAAACAACTTCCCCCTCTCAGTTGCCAGCCCACTTTTACTCTCACCACCACCACTCGTATAGAGGATAGAAATAATTACACCTGGGCACGCCACTGCCACCACACTGCATGCCATAAGATGTCTGCGAAATGGACAACACTATACCACAGCTGCATCCAGCCAGCAAAAGAAAGCGCTGCCCACTACCGCGTCTGCCCCAGCTGGAGGCCCAGTTTTGAATGACTAAGAGCGCGAGGTGCAGAACGGCCAGCTGGGCATCTGTCTAACCGAATTAAAGCTCCTCTCTTCACTCTGAGAGCAGTGTAAGTGGCCAGAGGCAGCATGTGGCTTGAGCAGCGTATGCAGGAAGTGACCAGTAGTCTTATGCTTAAACACACCATATTAATTTTGTAGCTGGTCTCTTAATTGTCTGTGATATTTCCATGAATGAGACATTGCTAATATTCCAGCAACCTGACGTATTACCACCTTGGAAAGTTCTCATGTACACAACTCTACACAAACTTTGGTCTCGAACTTTAAGAGGACAGAACACTTGTACAGTAGCTTTTGATACAATGATCGATCTCGACACATATTACAACAATCATAAAATGCCACGAAGCGAGGTGGTGCAGTAGTTAGCGCACTGGATTCGCATTTGGGAGGACGACTCTACAAACCCGCGTCCGACCACCCTGGTTTAGGCTTTCCGATTTCCCTAAATCATTTCAGACAAATGCCGAGATGGTTCCTTTGACAGGGTACAGCCGTCTTCCTTGCACATCCTTCCCTAAACCGATGGGACCGATGACCTCACTGTTTGGTCCTCTTCCCCAAATCAACCAACCATAAAATGTCACATCATTCATCTATTAAAGTACAGATATCACATTATGGAGCAATCCTGTTTCACAGCATGAGCTTATGTCATTTACTGTTATGATTACACTTCTTCTAAACACAGTATGTCTATAGCAGTTACTGCACAAGTTTATATTGTCCAACTAGCGGTTGCACAGCATCAGTCTCAACCCCATTTTTCTTTCTTGTTGTAGCACAAGTGATACCATTTTTCATAGCTGTAATAATAATTTTTGCCGCATCCATCGGCCAACACAGGCTGAGAGATACGGACGTGATTACAGAAGGACCCAAAAGTACTTTAACATTCGAAAATTCAATACTTCGCGGAATAATGTAGGTAGAGAGGTAAAAATCGACCCACATGTTTGAAATGGCACAGTCTTTTATTGAAATCAAAAAGTGCACAAAATTACCAACAGATGTTGATTTTAGCGACGATTGTGTTCCTTGTAACAAATTCTCAACACGCTGTCTTTTAGCATCCCTAATGAGGTTTGAGGATCGACTTCAGATAACCCGCCAACCAATAATCACACGGATTGAGATCTGGGGACGTGGGATGTTAAGCGTGACGGAAGCTACGGATCAGCACTTGATCCTCACCAAAAGAGGTGCGCAAGAGATCTTTCAAACGAGTAGCAGTATGGGGTGCAGCGCCGTCGTTGTTGTTTATCAGCCAGGTTAGGGATGGTGCGATATACATATCGGTGTATATCGCACCCGTCACGCTGACAGTATGGAAATCAGACCTATATTTCTTCGAAGAAGAAGTGTCTGATCACGACTGATGTGACAAATCTACCCCACACCACGTCTTTCGGGTGATGCAATTGCGTTTTTAGGATTTTCGATAGCCGAACTCGTTGTGGGTATTGACAGATCTTCGAAGTATGAAACTAGCTCCGTCGGTCTACATTGAACAACCGATCGTAATCTTCCCCCCTTTCTTTTAAATGCCCACACCACAAATACTCTCTGCATCATAAAATCGGTGGCTAACAGTTAATGACGACGCTGTATTTTGTACTGCTAGCACTGGAGGATGCACCTTATGACACTCGAAACTGTAGCTTATGGAATCCCGGTGCGATGTGCGATTCCACGAGCGCTGACTTCACCGTGCGGAGATGAACCCTCTACAGTCTCCGTGTCTTCCTGAACTGCCCGAGCAGCAGCAGTACTACTTGTGTCTTGCCGCCCACTAAGGGGCCGATCGTTTGGACAACCCATGGGTTCAAACTTCTTCATCATTTTCTTCACAGCGGCGACACTTGTCAGAGGAGCTTTACCCGTTCTTATACCTTCCTTATGGTGGTAGAATCGTGACGCTACAGCGTCGGATTCTCTGTTCTGTTACTAAAGCTTGATTAGCAGTGAACTTTCTTGTAAAGTCAACAGCCCCGCAGTTGCTGGCGCATCTCACTCCCGCTCTGACAGCTCATTTGATACGCGATTCTCATGCAGCGTCACTGACATGTTGCTGTCCAACGGCATCTGTTGGTCAGGTTTTGTGATTGTTTTTGATTTCAGTAAAACCTCAAGTCACTTCAGGCTTGTGTGTCCATGTTTTCCTCCACATCTACATTATCGCGTTAATTAGCGCATTTTCAAATGCTAATGGGGTCTTTGTTCACCATATATATCCTCTCGTCAGTAGTGATTTGTATAGAAACTTCAGGGACTAATAATAGTACATTGCCAAGTAGAGCATCCACAGACTGGCGTTAATTCATATAACAGTATTTTCTTGCAAAGTGGTAACACAAATTGAAGAGCTACTTTAAGAGTACAGAACATTTACGGATTTAATAAAGGCATTGTTCATTTTCCCCATTTGCTTTTTTACAGCGTAATGGTCAGAATGACTAACATTCATATTGGATTTTGGCTAGAATATGAAGATGGTGAAAAGTCCCCTTTTTGAAGAATTATACAAGACTGTGCTTTAACTGACACACAATATTTTTTAGCGCAACGCAATCTGACTTTCAATAATCCCTACAAAAGAATGGCCCTGTCTAATATTAACCTATACGTTTCACAAATCACTTACCTCACAAAAATCTTCGTTACTCGAACTACTGCAATACAACGAGCGCCACTACTGCCAGCTAAATAAAAGATTCAAACTAAGGAAGGCACTAACTACTGATAGGCATAGTTAGCAAATGAAAGATTTTAATAGAGAACAAACACTGTATTTACCTTAATAGTCATATTATATATAGCAGTTCATGACAGTCTTACAAATTTCAAAACTCCGCCATCTCTCTCCCCACATCCATCACTGCCGGCGGCTCACCTCCAACTGCGCAACGCTACGCGCTGTTAACATCCAGCTGCTGCTGCCCAACACTACAATGGCAGACAACAATGCAAACTAGCCACAGACTGCACACAGCACAGCCAGTGATTTTCATACAGAGCGCTACGTAACGTTGCCAGTAAGAAAACATAAACAGCCTACTTACATAGCCCCCATGCTCCCCACAAAAAATTTTACAAATTTTTTTGGGCAGTGGCCAATAATGATTTGATAAAATTTTTCATAATTACAATAACAAAGATATCAAATGCACACACTTATTGATACACTGTTGGTCAAAAGCTAAAATTTTCTCACAGTCCATAAAGACAGTCCTGATCGTTCATCACAGTAAAATAGCAGTGTTTTTCTCAAAGTCTGAACAGTAAAAGAAAATGCACACAGAAGTAGTGGATTTCCATGCTGTCTTGAAGAAGTAGTGTTGTCCTTCCAATGGAAAGACAGTGCTGACTCTTGACATGCAGACAAGTAATGGGCCACAACAGAGCAAACCCACAGCAGAGTCAATCGAAGTTTTGAAGAGTATTGGTAGGTCATCACAGAGCAGACCCACTGTAGTCCTGGTAGAGACGGCCAGCAGCCATCTGTTGCAAATGTGCAGGTGCACAATCACCATTGAAGAGTCTTGCGGACAATATAGCAAGTCCATAAACCACCACTTGTGCACTCACAAAGTTTCTGGAATTGTCCTTAGAACCAGAAATGCTGTTATCCAGTCCCTTGCTGAATCATTAACACATGTGCAAACACTATCAGTCCCTACTTCTCACATATTGTCCATATACTATGACCAACAGAAACGTGTGCAGTGAAATGTAACTTAATTTGAAGAACTGGTGTCTATACAATTATAAATTTACAACATGAAAATACAATTACAAAGGTACAAAATACATCATTAAAGAACATAATAGTACAGATAACATTTGTAGTAATATGGGCTTTACAAAAGAATCGAAATAACATATACATCAGTGTTACAGGAATTATGACATAAGTACATACATAAAAGATCAGAATAATTATTGAAACATCGACTTCACACATGAGCATTAAAACAGAGCAGAATTAATAATGTCTAACATCTTTACAAAGTAAATAACATATTATTAATGCAAATTATATTTGAGGATAACAGTATTCCTCATCATAGTTCATGTAGCTGAGTATTAGAAACATTCTACAACATAAGTCTTATCAGATAAACATGTTAAGACAGGAAGAACATAAATACACAAGGGTCCACAAACACTTTCTTTACTTCTCGGAGATCTCCCTTCGTTCTTCATTATTCCCAAAAGGTCCTATCTATACCTGCTTTCTGCACTTTTTTCGTATAACTTCTCAATGCGTTTCTTCCAATTCATCGCAACTCATTCTCTTATATAGTCTACCCCCTCTTAAGCTAACTTAAATCTACTGAGCTCAGATGCTAAACTAAGGGGCGAGGCAATGCAGCAGCACAAAACAATTAACACAAACAGCAATGACAAAAAAATGCAGATTTGCAAAGGAAGCAGCATTACAGAAATTAGCAAAGCAATTGCAATATTACAACTAATATAAGGCAATGCGCAGCAAACAATAAAAATAAATCTGGCTTAACAGAGTAACACAAATTAAAATTCAGTAGCACTATGCCTGGCAAACAGCAGCAGAAAATGAAATAAATTACACCTAAACATGACATAGCTCAAGCAGAAAAAATACTACACTAAAGATAACAATACAGATAAGGGAAATGTATAATCGCATCTTAATGTCTAAGTAATTATAGTGGTGCACCACAAGAAGTTATTCTACCAAAAAAGTTACAAAGTACTTGAAAAGAAAATTATGAATGCAGTTCCTGTGAAGGTAAGTGTCTTTTGTGCTCCCTCATTTTTTTGAAAAAGTTATTATGTACTCGATCTGTAGACAGAAAATATTTATATTAGTACATCTATAAAATTTTATTTTAACCAATGCTGCAGTGCCGCTAAAAACTAGATATTGAACAAAATGAGCAATCTCTCAACTAGAAATACAATGGATGTAAAATGTTTCTCATCATTTCATTAGGCATTTTAGTAAATATCATAAATTAAGAGCTCCACAGTGTAATCATATGTTTTCAAGTTTGAGCGTGTCGTATTTGCGATGCTTTCTACAAAGGAATGTCAATAGCGAGGATAATGGCCTCCCTTTTTTTTTTTTTTTTTGCACCTTATGGCTTTCTTTTGTCAGACGTCTACCTCTCAGCTGGGCGCCCAAAACGCATTACGCCAAGGTCACTTACCTTTCTTGCTGAAATATTTACGACGGCAGTTTCCGCCACAGTGGCAGTCTCATATAAAAATATTTCACAGGTCATGAATTTGGGTTACACATCTGTACAAACATAATCCTGTTGATATAACAGTGTCCAAAAATTTTTTCGTCGGCATTGTAATACATTCACACATGTACACACATTTCATAGTTCTAAAGTACGCTTCTTGGTTTCCAACATCCTCTTCCACAAATCAGAGTCCCTAATCACTACTCATTATTCCTTGCTTTATAACACGTATACATATTCGTAGACACTTCTTCAATATTTCATCATAATAAATACGTAGCATAATCAAATTCCTCATATAGCATCAGCTTATTGATCATAAACATACCTCAGCAGCATAATACACGTAGTCATCGTAATAATAACATCATAACACCTCAGTCAACTCTCAAAATCGTCGTAGCTTCCTCCAATAATTTCAAAACCTAAAAAAAATTCTCTGCTCATATCAAAAGTGTCATCTGCCTCAAACGTACTTTAAAAATCATGATCCCATACCAAATACATCATTCAAAGCTCTCATAATATCACAATGGGTCTGGAAAAATATGAACAGTCCACAAAGTGCAGACAAAATACAATTTCATAAGTATGAAATTATCCAACTGTGTAATTGCGTAAACATGTGTCACTGATGTAGTAAAAAAAATGTTTGTCTCTCAGTTAAATGATCAGATAGCTGTGTAATTTATGTGTTAGAGAAATATGGTACCGATGTGTACAGTTGTACAAGCAAATACCATATTAGCTAGGGATCCTTGTGCTTGCCAAACACATGGTACACAAAGTAAGCGTGTACCCCAATGAGGATTAATGTAATTATAGCCTCAGGTGTTACAGATTATTGCAATGGAATGAAATGTATCACGGAAAAACTTCGTATCATTGTACTTCAAATACCTTTAAAAATAAATGTTTTAAGTACAAAATTAATCACTCAAGTGCGTGTCCTGTAGCGCTAAATATGCGTCTTGCTGTAAGATAATTCTGTGGAAGTGTCGTAATTATCGTCCTCCAAAAGCTAAGTTCTGCAGAAGTCAATGTACTTACCTCATGATAAACAAAAGTGAAATGCTTTGAGTATAGACATCTTAGTTATTACGCTTATTGCCGTGATGAAGAAAGTACTGTGCTGTAACGTATTGTTGTGCTACAGAAAAGGCTGTCTCCTTGTAGCTATACCACAAAAGTTACTACTAAAACATGTTTTACTTTCCAGAAGAATTCAGAAAAACTGTGCAGATATAAAACAGATACACCGCAAAAGCAACAAGGTAAATTGTGTCACACATTAGTAGCGTCATGATATAGTCGTGTAGCTGTCAAATAAACTAACCACTGTGTCATCTGGTATCTCTCAGAAAGCACCTTGAATCCATAATGTATTTTCAAGTAAACCAAAATGTTGCACTAAAATCTCATTAGCAGTACCAGTACATGTTCTATGTATGTAAGCCTGATAGTCGTTACGTAATCGTGCAACTAACAAGCAAGAATGTACAAATAACAACACTGTGTTGCCTGTTCACTATAACAATGCATTCGTAATTTCTGTTTAAATAAGTTCTCTTGGTTCTTGACTGGATATTTTACGTCAAACATTGTTGCATGTTAACAGATTCTAAGTCTGACAAAGCATACTAGAAATGTGAAGTGAAAAATTTTATGGCAAAGACAAAGTTAAAAAGCAGATTATCTTTCAATAAACGGTTTTACATGTGAAATGTGGTGTAAACCTTTACTCTTCCTAGTACACAGAGTTTCAACTTCACCGCAGTTATCATGTGGTATATGTCGGATTCTGTAAGGTCCATTGTAAACTAGAAACAATTTGTGACTCAAGTGTTTCTTCTAATGTGACAATGAATGAGCTTTAATGAGAACTTTCTGACCAATATACAATTTCTTTGCATTTGCATTAGCGTGTAGTTTTCTCCTTTTGTCTGCTGCAGATTTTATATTTTTAAGAGCAAAATCAATTATGTCTTTGTGTCGAAGTTTACGTGTATTCGGGAAAGGTACAAGCTCTCTGATTCTGTTCGGTGGTTCTTCATTCTTCAGTACAAGAGTACGTGGTAAAGCAGTGGAATCATGAGGCATTTCATTCAGCACGTTTTGAAATAAGTGTAAATATCTGTCCCAATGCTGATGCTTTCTGTGACAATAAAGTCTGCAAAGCTTATTGATTTCTTTCATAATCCGTTTGGAGGGGTTACAATATGGTGAGTACAATGAAATAAAAACAGGTTTGATTTTTGATTTTATGGTTGCGAAGCATGCGTGACCAAACAGCAGATCTGAATTGCGGTCCGTTATCTGAAATGACTTTACTAACGTGTCCAACTTCACATAAGAAATTTTTAACAAAGGCGTTGGATACAGACCGTCCAGTGGCTTTACGTAACGGAGTGAAAGAAACAAATTTTGAAGTAAGTTCAACAGCATCAAGCCCAGCCGGTGCGCGTGACAGTGCGTCCGCAACAATGTTTTCCTTGCCGGGAATGTAGACTATTGTGAAGCGGAATTCTTGCAGAAACAATGCCCAACGTTTTAACCTGTCATGATTTAATTTTGAAGACATAAGAAATTGTAATGCACGATGATCACTGTATACTTTTACGTACTTACCAGAAAGAAAGAAACGGAATTTGTTAAATGCCCAAACGATAGCTAAAGCTTGTAATTCAGTAACGGAATAATTTTTTTCAGATTTTGTTTGCACTCGGCTAGCAAAAGCAATGGTTTTCTGAACAGTAGTGTCATTTTCTATGGCTTCTTGAAATAAATGGGCACCAAGACCGACTTTAAAAGAATCCGTGCTAAGGCAGCAATCTTGTGACAGATCTGGA
Source organism: Schistocerca americana (assembly GCF_021461395.2). NCBI lineage: Eukaryota > Metazoa > Arthropoda > Insecta > Orthoptera > Acrididae > Schistocerca > Schistocerca americana. The sequence goes on from NC_060120.1 coordinate 858,537,835, forward strand.
TGAGCTAGTATTGGCGCGTTAAGTAGCGATTCTTTCAAAGAATTGAATTCCAACTATGCTTGTTCATCCCAGTTCCAAATAGTATTTTTTCCAGTGAGAGAACAAAGTTTTGGTGTAACAAGAATTTGCATATTCAGAAAACGATGGTAAAAATTTATGAGACCTAGAAAACTGCGGACTTGTTTTTTTGTGGATGGAACTGGAATGGCTCTGATTGCTTCTAACTTTTCAGGATCCTGCTGAATGCCTTCAGAAGAAATAATATGTCCCAAAAACCTCACCTTTGACCTACCGAATTCAGACTTTTCCAAGTTAACTGTAATTCCAGATTCTGGAAAAATACGTAACAAACTGTTGAGGATGCGATTATGTTGTTCCCATGAAGCTTCTGCTATTAGAATATCGTCCACATATAAGGTGATGTGACGTTTTAAGAACTCAGGTAATATGGAATTTAGCCCGCGAATGAATGCTGCCGAAGAAATGTTCAAACCAAAAGGAAGTTTCCGAAACTGATAACAAACGCCGAAACAAAGGAAAGCTGTGTATTTTCTACATTCTGGATGAAGTTCGATCTGATAAAAGCTGGATCTGAGATCAATGGAAGACAACACTTTTACACCATTAAAATTTTGAAGAAGTTCTTCCAACGTTTGCGGCTTGTCTGTTTCAGGAATAATGATAGTATTGATTTGTCTCGAATCTGAGACAAGCCTGATCGATCCATTTTTCTTCTCAACAACATGTAATGGATTGTTGTATGAGCTTACTGCAGGCTCAATAATCCCCTCATTAAGGATGGATTGTATTTCTGTTCTAACACGGTCCCTATAATGTGCTGGAATTACGTATGGTCTAACACAAAATTTAGTATGCTCACGAACACGAAATTGGTATTGAAATCCCTTGATTGTTCCTGTTTTGTGAGTAAAAACTGTGGAATGTGCTAGTAAAATCTCAAAAGGTCCTGCCTATCAATGTCATTACAGTTCTAAATTGTTTGAATTTTATTTTGAATTAACTCATTAGTATCAAATATGTCGTCGATATCATCCCTGTCAGTACTTGCAGAGTGATTGTTAGTGTCTAGTTCCGTAGAAAACTCCGAACTGTTGTCTAACAGAAGGTAAAGCCGATTAATTTCCTTGTCATGGTTTGAGAGCCAATCTTCAAATTTCAAAGCTATTGACTTACCTTCTTTCTCTAAACTGATTTCAGCATCGTGAAAGTTTAAGATTGCTTTGTATTCATTCAAAAAGTCTACTCCCAATATAATTTCCGTCGACAATAATGGAACAATAAGAAAGCTTATAGAGAAGCTGTGGCTTTGACAAAAGAATTCTAAGTTGGTTTGTTGGCGTATATCTACACTTTTTCCAAAGATTGCACCTTGTAATTTAATCTTACGTAACGGAAGTGTGGGGCAATCGTTAGATTTGTTACATTTGCTAAAGGCTGTTTCACTAATTACTGAAATGGGACTGCCAGAGTCAAGTACTGCCGTAAATTTTACGTCATTTACTGTCATGTGAATCACAGGATATGCAATGTTGTTATGTTTTACGTCGTGTTCCTGGAGTAAGATGTCCCTAATGTCTTCCATTTTTACGTAATTACTAGCTATGGCAGCTGCGCCGTCAGTTTCATAAGTACGTTTTGTGGCTGCCAGCGGTATGAGTCATTGCCTATTGTGTCTTTGCTGGCGCGCGTCGTTATTGGGATTAGGAGACCTAACTTCTACAAATTCACCTCCTCGAGAGGGCCCTGCTCTGTTTGAATCCCGCCAGTTCTGATGCAATTCAGGTCTGTCGTTACGACCATATCATCTGTCGTCATGTCGGTAGTTCCTGTAGTTTCTTTCTTGTCGGTTAAGTGGTGGAGAATTTCTCCCTGAATTATCACTGCACGGTGGACCGTTGCGTCTGACGTTATTCTGTCTCCTGTGATAATAATAGTTCTGGTTGCCATATTGTCTGTTTCTATGATTGACTCTGTCATAGTCATTACCGCGGAGAGGTGATCTTTCCCTGTAATTATTACTACTCTGCCAATGGTTGTCATACGGGTGGTGTCTGTTTTGGTCACAGTATGTGTTGTGAGAATAGCCTTGTCGTGTCCAGTTATTATTTCTGTCATCGCTGAATTGGGACGGATGTGACCTGTAATTGTTGTGTTCCTGTTTTCGCGTTCCGCGATTGTCAATGTCAATTTCCAGTTCTTGTAACAGTCCCTGAAAAGCTTCAATGTCGTCTTTGCAACGTCCTGCCAAAATAATATGCCATAAATGTTCAGGTAATTTGATTAAGCAAATGCAGATGAATTCTGAGGGGCTGTATGGGTTTGAAAGATACTGATTCTTATGCAACATGTCTTAAAAATATTTGACAAGACTGGAAAATTCAGATTGTTCAAAGTGTTTCATCATCATGATGCTATGTTTTACTCGGTCTTGTGTAGCTTGAGACCAATATGCTGAGAGGAAGGCATGGTAAAATTCTCCTTCACTGTGACAATCGTGAATGACCGATCGCATTCTTACAGCTGGTTCATTCTCTAAGTAGCCACACATAAATTCTAATCTGTGTTCTAACGACCAGTTGGGAGGAAAACAATGAGAGAATTGATGGAGCCATGCTTGTGGATTAACGTCGTTGCCAGGATTCTTAAATGTTTTGAATTTACGTGTAGTAATGAACAGCTTATAGTCAAAGTCATCATGTCGGCGAGTCGCATATCGGTCATTGTTACGTCGTTTCGGCGGTTCCATTTCAAAATTCGGTGCACCTTGCCAATTTCTTTCATAATTTCCGAAATGTGCTGTGTTATTATTTTGTGGCTGTTCCGTATTTCTACGTCCCTCTTCCCGCATTGGGGCGCAAGTGTCCTCTGAAATACGTAATTCTTGTATTACTTGCGCCAACTGATCTTGCACTTCCCGGATTTCTCTTTTGTACTGTATATTGATTTGATTTTGATTGAATTTCCTAATTTGTTCGCACTCTTCTGTGTCATTAGAGACTACCGGTTTTGTGTCATTCAGATTATCATCTACCTTCGTAGATAAATTAGTGAACTGATCCGAAAGTTCGGCTACTTTCTCCGATAGTGTACTTATTTTCTCAGTGTGTTTTTCTGAACCAAGTTTCAGAGTATCTACTGTGTCCTTTAAGTTTTCCTGAGTTTTTGCAAGTTGCGTAACCGAATCGGTAGATGCAACTGAGTCAAATTTAGCTTGCAAGGTCTCATGGTTTTCATGAACAATAGTTTGCAGTTCTTTTATGGCTGCTTCGTGATTCTGTAATGCATTTTCATGCCGCGAAAAAATAGGTTGAAAATGCTCACAAATTTGTGTTTTTACGTCATTGCAGGCTTTTTGACATTTCGATTCAATGTTATGTAAGTCAGTAGTTAAATCTTCACGTGTTTGTTCAAGAGTTTGTTCCAATGAGTCTAACTTTTGAAGCTGTTGCCGTGTGTCTCTGGTGTTGTTCCATTGTGTCTAACTTTTGAAGATTTTGTTCCATTGTGTCTAACTGTTGCCGTGATTGTCTCTGATTTTGTTCCATTGTGTCTAACTTTTAAAGCTTTTGCTGTGTTTGTCTCTGATTTTGTTCCATTGTGTCTAACTTTTGAAGCTTTTGCTGTGTTTGTCCCATTTGTCGTATTAATTGTAACAACAATGCATTGGTGTCTGAAACATGTTCCTCAGTGCTTTTCGGCAGTGAATTTGCACCGGCAACATTCACATTTTGACAAGCGGAAAATGTGTCTTGACTCATTTGAGAAAACGGTGAGAACCCAAAACCTGAGTCTACAGTATTTGCAATATTGTGTTCTGTCATTCCCCATTCCTGAGGCGAGCTGTTGCCGACCGATCGATCGCTAATGCTTCCCTGTTCACTACCTGTTTCACTGTCTACACCATTATTTGACGCCCGCTCCATTTCCCTGTGCACAGTTACCAAATTACTACTTTGAACATTAGTAAATTCATTACTCGGCGGCGCTGATAAGCTACACTCGTCGTCACTATTATTTCTCAGTTTAGTTTGGAGCGTAGTGTTACGTTTTTCACACGCCATTATTGTCACAATATTTCACACGATAACACAGAAAAGCACAATTTGAAGAGCAAAATAAGAGAACACATTAACACAACACTGAAAATAATATCTAGTTAATTGCAGCTGCAAAATACTTGGTGCAAATCTACATGCATGCCACAACTGTTTTACTGTACAACAATGAAAGACTGCAACTACAAATGAGATTTTCTCTACAATTACGCGCTAGCAATAAACAAAAGCTACACTAATTACACAAACTACAAGAAAAAACAGAAGATTCCAGTGAGGTATCCTCGGCTAAGGGTCGACATATGAAACGTCTCCTTTTTGAAGAATTATACAAGACTGTGCTTTAACTGACACACAATATTTTTTAGCGAAACGCAATCTGACTTTCAATAATCCCTACAAAAGAATGGCCCTGTCTAATATTAACCTATACGTTTCACAAATCACTTACCTCACAAAAATCTTCGTTACTCGAACTACTGCAATACAGCGAGCGCCACTACTGCCAGCTAAATAAAAGATTCAAACTAAGGAAGGCACTAACTACTGATAGGCATAGTTAGCAAATGAAAGATTTTAATAGAGAACAAACACTGTATTTACCTTAATAGTCATATTATATATAGCAGTTCATGACAGTCTTACAAATTTCAAAACTCCGCCATCTCTCTCCCCACATCCATCACTGCCAACGGCTCACCTCCAACTGCGCAACGCTACGCGCTGTTAACATCCAGCTGCCGCTGCCCAACAGTACAATAGCAGACATCAATGCAAACTAGCTACAGACTGCACACAGCACAGCCAGTGATTTACATACAGAGCGCTGCGTAACGTTGCCAATAAGAAAACATAAACAGCCTAATTACAATGGTATCTGTTCTTTTGGACACCATCTTCATTTCATTTGGCTAGAACAGCTATATCTCCTCCCGTACTGGCATTGCATATGTGCGTGATGTTTGATCTAAGCCCATGAGCCAAACATTATGATCACCTGCTTAATAGCTTGTTTGTCCGTCTTTCGAACGAAACACGTCATTGTTTCTGAATATCAGGGATCCAACAGTTTGTTACTAGGTTTGTGGATGTATGTGGCATTAGATATCTACGTACAGGTCATGCATACAACGGATCGCTGATTTGCGTACGCGGTGATCGCGCCCGATAGCTATCCAGATGGATTCCATAGGATTTACATCAGATCAATTTGGTCCCCGAAACATCAACGTGAATTCACTAAAATGGTCCTCAAACCACTGTAGCACGGTTCTGGCTCCGAGACACGGGCAGTTATACTGCTGAAAGACGACATCCTCGAAGTGGAAGACATCAAGCATAAAGGGATGCAGGTGATCCGTAGCTGTCAGTAAGTCTACCATAGGTCCCATGCAAGCGCAGGAGACTGTCTCCCATAACATAATACTGCTCCCACCGGTCTATGTCCGTGGCGCTCTGCGCGTTTCATGCCGCCGTTCACCTCAATGGCTTTTGTGGAGGCGACCAGCGACATTGTATAGCAAGAATGTGATTCCCCCGAAGAGCCGACACGTTTCCATTGATCGAGGGTCGAATCCCGATGGTCCCGTTCCCGCTGCAATCGTAACTGACGATATCGTTAGGTCAACATGTGAACAGGTAGGGGTGGTCTGCTGCGGAGCTCCATTCATTTTCAGCAATGTACGAGGAACGGCGTGCTCCGAAAGACTTGCGCATACACCAGCATTGTGATCTTTCAGCAGAGATGCCACAGATAACCATTATCGTACTTTACACAGCAGGCTAGCCTCCGAACCCCACGTTCTGTGGATAGTCAGGGACGTCCAAATTTTTATCGCCTAGTGGTACTTTCACTGTCCTCCATTCATTTTCAGCAATGTACGAGGAACGGCGTGCTCCGAAAGACTTGCGCATACACCAGCATTGTGATCTTTCAGCAGAGATGCCACAGATAACCATTATCGTACTTTACACAGCAGGCTAGCCTCCGAACCCCACGTTCTGTGAAGAGTAAGGGACGTCCAAATTTTTATCGCCTAGTGGTACTTTCACTGTCCTTTTATCTTTTTCCGTATATGCTCACGACAGTAGCACGTGAAAATTCGACCAGTCCGTCGTTTTAGAGGTACTCGTTCACAAGCTCTGCTTGATAACAATATGATCTTGGTCGAAATCGCTTATCTCAATGGATTTCCCCATTTGCAACCCATATCTTCGCCTGGGTGATCCCCACCCGTGTCTACTTTTGCTATTGCGTCACGTGCCCACAATGAGACGGGGCATCCAGCTTATCAATGTAATTACAAAGCCTATCTGTTGTACAGTTGCTATACCTCAAAAGCAAGTGGAAAAAAAGGATTCCGTGTGTGGCATGGGTGTAACTGGCACTGCACAGCCACCGAGAATTCCTATAACACATAATTTGCAGCAACTGGTAACTGTATGACTGTATGTAAGCCGTTCTGTGTTGGATCTTGCCTGCGTCTTTATATCACCCCAACGTGACGAGTAATACTTAAAAAAATCGGTTTTACGACTCTTTTGTAGTTCTCTCTTTAAAATTCCTCCACTGAGTACGGACCTGTCGTCTACGTTCTCTACGTTCCGTTTTACGTAACCATTGTACTTACTTGAATAATGATAACAAAACCAACAGCTGTATTGGAATCAAATGTCGTTTATCCCTTTTAACACATGCTACCAGTTCACATACCAAATGGTGTCATTCCAGGTCCCAAGCGTAATTTACCATCCAAAACCGCAATGTACAAAGACCTTTATTGGTTACTGCATACAAATTTGCACACAGAATATTGGAAAAATTCAGATACAAATTGAGAATACAGGATATAGAGCTCTATTCCCACACAGAATTGCTAAAAAAGAGTTGGACGTATTGTGTCAATGTGTGGTGGATTGGCCATTGTGCACATTATTATTTCACACGTCTTGAGAAAAAAGCATCACAATCTCCTATCGTTCCCAACACTGTTATTCCATAAGTCTCAAGAAAAAGTGGCAATGTATCAGGTAGTCTTATGCTGGTCACTACTAATGAAATAATTACTTTAAGTGCAATTTGAATGGATAACTGGAAATGGAACAGATCTAGGACAGAAAACGTAAACTGCACTATATCGCAAAACGAGTGGCATGAAGGACAGCGATAGACTGCAACGCTTACAAATTACTTAAAACATAAAAACGGAAAAAACATGGATATGAATGAGGAATACAAGATATCTGCATGTACTAATGGAGAGCAGTCACACATTGGGTTCGAAGGCATTTACTACATTATAGGTTATGTGTAAAAAAAGCCATTTATAAGCTTCCATTCCCGATTGGACCCAGTTAAAAGAAGTGGAAAATACAAAAATAACAAAATTAAAATCCCTGTGTGCTCTCAGTTATTGGCAGGTGAAGTCTATGCAGTCTCATTTGTAGATCTGTTACAATTTCTAAATCTTCCAGTAACAAAATGCGATACTACTGTGAACACAGCAATACACATTACGTGATATTTCAGGTATAACAGACATGGTAGGTATTCTACACACTTTACATTATATTAGAGATACTCAGTGACAAACCCTACAGTGGAGTTAGGAAAACCTTATATATTGCGCCAAGGAGAAAGTTGTTTTTAAGTGGTACACCACACATCATTGCATAATAATGATTTTAGTGCCAAATGGTGTGACAATATTTACTACATAGAACACGAATACTAATTAAATAGTTGTAATCTTCTTTAATCCAACTTTACATCCATATACATAAATTCAGATATACGCATTGCACACACACACACATATACATACATTTTTTTTTCTGAAGTGATGGTCAATGGAAAGTACAGGCCGTATATATACAGGGTGGTCCATTGATAGTGACCAGGCCAAATATCTCACGAAATAAGCATCAAACGAGAAAACTACAAAGACCGAAACTCGTCTAGCTTTTAAGGGGCAAACAACATAGCGCTATGGTTGGCCAGCGCTCCCATAGGTCAAACGTATATCAACTGTGCTTTTTTAAGTAGGAAGCCCATATTTTACCACATATTCGTGTAGTACGTAATGAAATATAAATGCTTTAGTTGGACTTCATTTTTCGCTTTGTGACAGATGGCGCTGTAATAGTCACAAACGTATAAGTACGTGGTATAATGTAACATTCCGCCAGTGCGGACAGTATTTGCTTCGTGATACATTACCCGTGTTAAAATGGACCGTTTACCAATTGCGGAAAGGGTCGATATCGTGTTGATGTATGGCTATTGTGATCAAATTGCCCAACGGGCGTGTGCTATGTGTGCTGCTCGGTATCTTGGACAACATCATCCAAATGTCCGGACCGTTCGCTGGACAGTTACGTTATTTAAGGAAACAGGTAGTGTTCAGCCACATGTGAAACGTCAACCACGACCTGCAGCAAATTATGATGTCCAAGTGGGTTTTTTAGCTGCTGTCGCGGCTAATGCGCACATCAGCAGCAGACAAATTGCGCGAGAATCGGGAATCTCAAAAGCGTCGGAGTTGAGAATGCTACATCAACATCGATTGCACCCGTACCATATATCTATGCACCAGGAATTGCATGGCGACGACTTTGAACGTCGTGTACAGTTCTACCACTGGGCACAAGAGAAATTACGGCACGTTGACAGACTTTTTGCGCGCGTTCTATTTAGCGACGAAGCGTCATTCATCAGCATCGGTAACGTAAACCGGCATAATATGCACTATTGGGCAACGGAAAATCCACGATGACTGTGATAAGTGGAACATCAGCGAACTTGGCGGGTTAATGTATGGTGTGGCATTATGGGAGGAAGGATAATTGGTCCCCATTTTATCGATGGCAATCTAAATGGTGCAATGTATGCAGATTTCCTACGTAATGTTCTACCGATGTTATTACACGATGTTTCACTGCATGACAGAATAGCGATGTACTTCCAACATGATGGATGTCCAGCACATAGCTCGCGTGCGGTTGAAGCGGTACTGAACAGCATATTTCATGACAGGTGGATTGGTCGTCGACGCACCATACCATGGCCCGCACGTCCACCGGATCTGACGTCCACGGATTTCTTTCTGTGGGGAAAGTTTAAGGATATTTGCTATCGTGATAACCGACAACGCCTGACAACATGCGTCAGAGCATTGTCAATGCATGTGCGAACATGACGGAAGGCAAAGTACTCGCTGTTGAGAGGAATGTCGTTACACGTATTGCCAAATGTATTGAGGTTGACAGACATCATTTTGAGCATTTATTGCATTAATGTGGTATTTACAGGTAATCACTCTGCAACAGCATGCGGTCTCAGAAATGATAAGTTCACAAAGGTACATGTATCACATTGGAACAACCGAAGTAATCTGTTCAAACGTACCCACGTTCTGTATTTTAATTTAAAAAACCTACCTGCTACCAACTGTTCGTCTAAAATTGTAAGCCATATGTCTGTAACTATTACAGCACCATCTATCGCAAATCGAAAAAAGTGGTCCACCTAAAACACTCATATTTCTTTACGTGCTACACAAATATGTAATAAAAAATGGGGGTTCCTATTTAAAAAAAAAACGCAGTTGATATCTGTTTGATCTATAGCAGCGCCATCTAGCGGACCAACCATAGCCATCTGGTTTCACGCTTCAAGCTAGAGAAGTTTCGTCCTTTGTAGTTTTTTCGTTTGGCACTTATTTCGTGAGATATTTGGCCCGATTTTATATATATATATATATATATATATATATATAGGGTGGTCCATTGATCGTGATTGATTTTAATACCTACTCCGAATTTTTCTTTTGTTTCCTTCACTGCTTGCTCAATATACACATTGAATATTATCGGGGAGAGGCTACAACCCTGTCTCACTCCCTTCCGAACCGCTGCTTCCCTTTCATGTCCCTCGACTCTTATAACTGCCATCTGCTTTCTGTATAAATTGTAAATAGCCTTTCCGCTTCCTGTATTTTACTCCTGCCACCTTCAGAATTTGAAAGAGAGTATTCCAGTCAACATTGTCAAAAGCTTTCTCTAAGTCTACAAATGCTAGAAACGTAGATTTGAATTTCCTTAATCTAGCTTCTAAGATAAGTCGTAGGGTCAGTACTCCCTCACGTGTTACAATATTTCTACGGAATCCAAACTGATCTTCCCCGAGGTCGGCTTCTACCAGTTGTTCCATTCGTCTGTAAAGAATTCGCGATAGTATTTTGCATCCTTGACTTATTAAACGAACTGTTCGGTAATTTTCACATCTGTCAGCACCTGCTTTCTTTTGGATTTGAATTATTATATTCTTCCTGAAGTCAGACGGTATTTCGCCTGTCTCATACATCTTGCTCACCAGATGGAAGAGTTTTGTAAGGACTGGCTCTCCCAAGGCCGTTAGTAGTTCTAATGGAATGTTATCTACTCCCGGAGCCTTGTTTCGACTGAGGTCTTTCAGTGCTCTGTCAAACTCTTCACGCAGTATCGTATCTCCCATTTCATCTACATCCTCTTCCATTTCCACAATATTGTCCTCAAGTACATCGCTCTTGTATAGACGCTCTATATACTCTTTCCACATTTCTGCTTTCCCTTGTTTGCTTAGAACTGACTTTCCATCTGAGCTCTTGTATTCATACAAATGGTTCTCTTTTCTCCAAAGATCTCTTTAATTTTCCTGTAGGCAGTATCTATCTTACCCCTAGTGAGATAGCCTCTACATCGTTACATTTGTCCTCTAGCCATCCCTGTTTAGCCATTTTGCACTTCCTGTCGATCTCATTTTTGAGACGTTTGTATTCCTTTTGCCTGCTTCATTTACCGCATTTTTATATTTTCTCCTTTCATCAATTAAATTCAATATTTCTTCTGTTACTCAAGAATTTCTACTAGCCCTAGTCTTTTTACCTATTTGATCCTCTGCTGCCTTCACTACAACATCTCTCAAAGCTACCCATTTTTCTTCTACTGTATTTCTTTCCCCCATTCCTGTCAATTGTTCCCTTATGCTATCCCTGAAACTCTGTACATCCTCTGGTTTAGTCAGTTTATCCAGGTCCCATCTCCTTAAATTCCCACCTTTTTGCAGTTTCTTCAGTTTTAATCTACAGTTCATAACCAATAGATTGTGGTCAGAGTCCACATCTGCCCCTGGAAATGTCTTAATATTTAAAACCTGGTTCCTAAATCTCTGTCTTACCATTACATAATCTATCTGAAACCTGTCAGTATCTCCAGGCTTCTTCCATGTATACAACCTTCTTTTATGATTCTTGAACCAAGTGTTAGCTATGATTAAGTTGTGCTCTGTGCAAAATTCTACCAGGCGGCTTCCTCTTCCATTTCTTAGCCCCACCCCATATTCACCTACTACGTTTCCTTCTCTCCCTTTTCCTACTACCGAATTCCGGTCACCCATGACTAGTAAATTTTTTTTCTCCCTTCACTATCTGAATAATTTCTTTTATTTCATCATACATTTCTTCAATTTCTCCATCATCTGTAGAGCTAGTTGGCATATAAACTTGTACTACTGTAGTAGGCGTGGGCTTCGTGTCTATCTTGGCCACAATAAGGCGTTCACTATGCTGTTTGTGGTAGCTTACCCGCACTCCTATTTTGTTATTCGTTATTAAACCGACTCCTGCATTACCCCTATTTGATTTTGTATTTATAACCCTGTATTCGCCTGACCAAAAGTCTTGTTCCTCCTGCCACCGAACTTCACTAATTCCCACTATATCTAATTTTAACCTATCCATTTCCCTTTACGAATTTTCTAACCTACCTGCCCGATTAAGGGATCTGACATTCCACGCTCCGATCCGTAGAACGCCAGTTTTCTTTCTCCTGATAACGACGTCCTCTTGAGTAGTCCTCGCCCGGAGATCCGAATGGGGGACTATTTTACCTCCGGAATATTTTACCCAAGAGGACGCCATCATCACTTAACCATACACTAACGCTGCATGCCCGCAGGAAAAATTACGGCTGTAGTTTCCCCTTGCTTTCAGCCGTTCGCAGTACCAGCACAGCAAGGCCGTTTTGGTTAGTCTTACAAGGCCAGACGAGTTAATTATCCAGACTGTTGCCCCTGCAACTATTGAAAAGGCTGCTGCCCCTCTTCAGGAACCACACGTTTGTCTGGCCTCTCAACAGATACCCCTCCGTTGTGGTTGCACCTTTGGTACGGCTATCCGGAACTTACTTTCTGGACAACCAACGTAGTAATTGCCAACTTTGGCGACACAGCAGTCAGCAACTGAACATATCAAGCATATTGTCATTCGCTGATGTCGTATGAGGTAACATTGTGTAGCAACTCCTCGGTCAGACAGAGAGAATTCATTGCATACTAGAATTATGTGTGGCGTTCAGACAGGTACATACTTCAGGGATCTCATGAGGTAGCAGAAAATACGAAACACAACCACGCGGTATATCTGTCACTTAGAAAATTTCTTGTTAACGATCTGAGTTAGAGTGTAACAGAGATATTCAGAAGTATAAAAGATGATGGAAAAATGGTCAGCATTATAAAGGGGTGAAATAAGCAGTTATAAGGCTCTTCGACTCCCTACCCAAATAGGAGATATATTTTCAAAAATAAAGAGGCCAGGTGATGTTGCCGCCTCACAGTAGCAAAACATATAGGACAGTCCTATATAAATATTACTTGTGTTTTGCTGGATGATTTACTCCGTTAGCAGGCGTCCGCCCGCCTCTGTATCTGTAAGCAGGCTTTGATGCCACTGGTTTTCACCTGTTGGGATCTTGCGCTCTAGCTTAGCATGAACTACGTGCACTCAGTGCAGACTTGGTAGGTGCATTCCAGAGAGCTGCCTACAACGTGATTCAGCGCACCAGTTTACCCATTACCTTGAACTGCTGATGACTATGGGGAGCGCCAGTACGCATGGCCAGCTGTCTGACGATGTTGCTGGGTACTCTTTCCTCTGATGCCGCAACTGAGACAGCGTGTCACATATTGTGTCTGTGCTTTCTGGTGAAGCGTGTGCCATCTCCATCACGCTACGACTGCAAGCAGCCTGTGAATAATGACAACTGTGTCTCTTTGAACAATAAATGTTCACTTTGTTAATGATGTTTCACAGGCACCGTTGTACATCAATAGGCTGTCTCATGCCTCACACCCAGCTGCTGCTAACCTCTGTCCAGGGGTGGAGGACCATCTAGACCCCGTTTACAACGACTAACAACATCATCCAACATAGCATCCAGTGCCATGTGCATTATACCAGAATATAATTTTTTAAAATCAATTCCTGCACAGTCCATGTGCAGGAATCTGAATATGACAGTGAGGAAGAATCCCATCATGGTAGAGAATCAAACCCATCTGAAGATCCTGATCCCAGCAGAATCGAAAATATATGGGTGCCATTATTCTCACAGAGATAGATATGGTAAAGGCAGATGATAAAGTCAATGATAATAATTTTGGAGGAGATGTGACTGGAACTAGAGGAGGTTCAGCCACAAAAATAGTAGTAGACAGAGTGGTGATGACTAATTGTATAGTAAAGATTCAGGTCCATAGATCATTGAGGTTCGATCAGCTAATCCATGGAAAACTCCACGTGTGATGTGGTATTGACAACTACTGTCGGCAGTCGATATAGGAGCTGCAGAGGGGATAAACCAAAGTACACAGCAGATAAATATGTGAAATTTTGTAGATGTGAGACAACCCTTGCTAAAATTGAACCAAGAGAATGTAATGGCAGTAGTGGATGAAGTGCTGGCAAGAGATATGAATGGAGTTGTTTTATCATGTGTTCTGGACACAGGGAGTCAGATGCCAGTATGAAGCATGTCTGTATTTCAGAGGCATGAAGAGTTAGGTTGGTTCAAATGGTTCAAATGGCTCTGAGCACTATGGGACTTAATATCTTAGATCATCAGTCCCCTAGAACTTAGAACTACTTAAACCTAACTAACCTAAGGACATCACACACATCCATGCCCGAGGCAGGATTCGAACCTGCGACCGTAGCAGTCCCGCGGTTCCGGACTGAAGCGCCTAGAACCGCACGGCCACCGCGGGCGGCTGAAGAGTTAGGTCCTTGACATATTTTACCTTTGCGAGGAACAAAGGCGAAAAGACAATCACTGGACAAAGTGTTGAGATGATTAATTCCATTGTCAGGATCATAGGTATTCTATGAAATTTGTTGTTCTGCCAAGACAGGTGGCTGAAGCAATTTTAGGAATGGGCTTTTTCTGTCAATGCATTGAACTTGGATTGTAGTGAAGTAAGTCTGGTGAATAATGAATATACAGTTAAGTTGTCATTTGATTAATGTGCAGTTAGGTGAAATAATTCAAACCATTATCTGAAGTTTCTCACCAGACCCTTGTCTCTTGATCCTAAGTTTGTTAGAAATGAGAATGGTGCTCATGCAATTCCATAGGAGTAAATGAAGCTATTAAGTAATGTGTTGCAAAGGCATTCATCTGTGTTTTCAGAGCATCCAGGTTCTATTAGAGATTTTTCTTATCACATTAAAATCAAGAAGCATAGTAAACTCTTTGTCAAACCTTAACCTGTACAATTAGTTCATAAAGAAAGAGTAGAGGCACAAATTGTAAAGATATTATAGCAGGGGGTCATAGAACTTGCTGTCATTTTATATAATAATTCATTGGTGGTTGTTCCAAAAAATGTACAGTTTCTTCACAAATAAATACTGTTTCTCTTCCTGCACTGATAAGGGCTTAACATTAGATGAACTTTTACGTAAATTTCATGGAGACATTGACCTGTCACTGACTTGCCAGAAAATTACTGGAACAATGAATACATCCATCGTGTAGGAAAATATGGAGCATTTTTTGCGTTATTGCTCTTGTTAACAGTTCCATTTAACTACCTTTTGCAATTAACGTGAGTTCAGCTGTTTTTATTAGATGTTTTAAAAGCATTTTTCTACCGATTTAATGAAGTTTGTGAAGATGTCCTAATCACTGAGAACAGTAGGGGAAGACATTATCGGGTGTAAGATAGATTTCAAAGTGTATTTGAAGGTTTTGGAGTGACTGTAGATTTGGAGAACTCAGATCTCAACATGAGGCAAGTCTTCTTGGAACTATTGTTTTTGCATTAGGAATTCAACCTGATCCAGGCAATATTGAAGACATCCACATATTTCCTGTTCTTTCATCCAAAATGTAAATTTGTCCATATTTTACTTTTCAGATTCTTATGAACGCTCTATGAATTCAAATATGACGGTTACACCATGCCTTTGTCCGTTGACAGGTAAGAATAGTCCATGTTATTGGGATGCTCAGGCACAAACTGAATTTGATGGTGTGTTACATCGTGACTGAGTAAGGAATTTGGCAATGGCGACGTCTACAAAAATCCGATGCCTTGGATTCACTGTTATCGATCGTCCTCCACACACTCCCACTTCGTCCCACCTGATTTTCATCCTTTTCCAAATCTTAAAGAACACTTTCGAGGACTTCACTTTGTTGGTGAAGAAGAAGCGCTGCAACCAGAGATAAGGCTGTGGCTCCATCAACGAAGTCAAGTAACCTACAATGACATATAAACAAATTGTCACTCATTGGGAGAAATGTGCTGCAGCCTTGGTAAGTTGAGCAATAATTATGTAGACATGAAGAATAAAGATGTAGAATGTTAATATCGTCTTCTTCGGTTAAGAAGTTGTAGGGGTCATCACACAAAAAAGGTCGAAGACATTACTTCCCAGCAGACAGTTGTTTTTTTGTGCTAATTGATTTTTTGTCTGTTACTTATTTTGAGTAACTATTTATAATATTGATAATGTTATGAGATACCACTCCTATATTCTTTGTTGTATCATTCTCAAGCCTATAATCGGTTCATGATAACTGCAGTAAAGTTTTCAACTCCATTTTTTACTGTTGTGCATATTTCATATTACAGAGTTGACATGATGACCGTCACTGGAAGATATAATGACGGCGCTTATTGTGAGAGACCACACTCAAGACTTTGCCAGTCTGCACAGACTGTCTGACGGCCACTCTGTGAGAGTCTGTTCAACTTGGCAGTATGAATGGGTCAAGTAAAGTGATTACTAGAGATTTTGAAAAAAAGCGTATTTACTCCATCAGCAGTACAACTGTGTATTTATTCTTTACCGATTATTATTGTAGCAGCTATCTTCGCAGAAGCAAAACAGTGGACAACAATGGATCAAAAATACATATTCGTCGACACAATTAAATGCAGAACGTACATAACTGTCACGAGAATCGGTCTAAAAATAATCAATCTAAATGTGTTGTACATTATTACGAGTATAGTAATTTATAGTTGGTGAGAGCTTCACAGTTAATATATGTAATAACTTGAGCTATTATGCAGAAGTTCTCGCCAAGCATACATTACTATAATTGTGCTAATCTCCAGCACGTTTAGATGGATTATGTTCAGACAGATTCTTATGACAGTTATGTATGTTCTACATCTGATTGTGTGATATTTGACGAAAATGTATTTTTGATTCATTGATGTATATTGTTGGTTGTTATAAGCAAAACTGTTAGAGTACATATATACAGTCGTACAGCTGATGTCGCAAATATGCTGTTTTCAAAATACTTAACAGCTGTAAACAACTGAGAAACGTTTTAATTACTGGAGAGTTATGGAAAATTAGGAGAAGAATGCGAAGAACTGATTCAAAATGTCCTGGAGAATGGTACTCATCCAGGACTGATGCTGGAAACACTATAGATACACGATGAGGTAATAGATGCTTAAAGGTCAACTCCGTTGCCAGTGAAGTGTCACATGATGAGGAGAGCTAAACCCAGCCTCATCTAGAGATTACAGATGAAGAAAAATATCACGTGAGATTGATCTTCACAACCATAGATCCTGCTCTTCAGCGCCACGATCAGTGGTTTATTCATCATCCACAATAATAATCCCTTCCGCCCACCAAACTGTTAATTTTAAAAAATCCGCAACTAGAGCTGAGGCCATCTCTTATTACAAACACCCTCATAGATCCCATCTACTTTTGAATGCCTGTGCTTCTTACTTAAGTAACTGTGTGTCTGCTTCCCATATAGTACCCATTGATATTACTGTAATTGTGTTCACTTTCAGGAGAACAATTTTCAAATTTTCACTTCACGCACAGACACGCATACACACACACACACTCACACACAGACACACATACACACACACACACTCACACACACACACACACACTCACACACACACATACATATATATACAATTTTCATTCCATTTTATTTATTCCATTCTATTTATGTTGATACTTAGACCATGAAAAAGATGTGTTTGTTTCTTCAGTTGTGTTTATTTTGATGCCGACAAACCTCATCCTTAGAATGTAAGAGAAATATGATACCTTTACCAGTATGTGTACAGATATTACTTTCATTTTCATGGTTACTTAATAGGCAGGTTGGACATTCTGATCTCCTCTTCCATACTGGGGAACTGTATAATGCTATACTTACGCCTGCTTCGAAGACTGTAATTATGAGAGTATTCATAACCACTGTAAGTTATGTAACTCTATGTACCCCACTAATGACTGGGGATTCAAGAAAATCATGTGTGGGCTGTCTTCTACTAGTCATCTTGCAAAACAAATTTCCAACATTCACTTAAAATGAATGTCAGACAAATGAAAGTCGAAATATTTCACTTCATTTATCAGTACTAGAATTTTAAGTCGCTGATGACGTGTACTGATCTTGTCTTCTAAGGCAATCTCTAAAGAAGTCACATCTTTGGCTGCATAGCGAAAACATACCTGTGCAGAGGCAGGACTGCTTCTGAACACTCAGGTGACTGGGTGGTTCAGATTAGAGATAACTTGATCATGCCAGTGACAGTCGAGGACACTCTTCTTCTGGTGGCCACTGGGCCTAGTTGTATGCTTCTCATCGTAGACACAACCTGCTGGTTTCGTGGTTCTGTTCGTTAAGATCGAACACCTTTGTTTGTGATGCCTCCCATCCCTCTAACCTGCTGACAACATGTCTGCTAATCCGTTTTGGCCTAATATTCTCTCTCTCTCCATCCGAACGGGCCTCGGAAAGCCTAATGTTGCCGACCGACCGCCTTGTCGCCCTCAACCGATAGGTGTCACTAGATGCAGATATGGTCAGCACACCGCTCTCCCGGCTGTTGCCAGGGTATAGTATTCTACTTTTACGATTTTCAGCTCTGAATGTACTTTCTTTGTGACCACGATTAAATCGTGAAAGGTAACGCTGTAAGGACTACATAAAAAATGATTGAGAATGTAGTAAAATTTACTAACAACGTTTATTTTTTACAAGAAAAACAGACATAAATTATAGTTATTGATTGAATACAGTAAGAAACTAAGAGTTGGGTTAAGAGAAGAATGGACAAGGATCCTGGGTGGCAGAAGTGAGTCAAGTACTCTGGTCCTAAAAATGTGGATAACGCAATCTGAATTGATCTGATGCTGAGCAGACTTTGATTGATAACCTACAGAAGTCTATATACGTGCAGTTGAGAGCAACTGGCGATTGAGATCTGTACCCCCTGACAAGGCCGGGGCAGCAGTACGTTACCCTGTTTGCTTTCTTCACCGATGTAACTTGCAGCTGGCGAGATGTGTGCGGTGGATACGAGGCGTAAGGTGGCATCTGTGAATCGATCGCAGCCACGAAAGAAATGCAAAATCTCATGGCCTAGCGATCAGGCAGACAGATCGCAATTTACTCTCTACCAGAACCGTGACATCAGGGTATATTTCAGTGTGTGACACACCTGTTCACTGGTCCTACCAAGGACCATTTTGGCTCACTTATATGCAGAGTGCACAAGGATACCAAACGTGAAGACTGGTAAACCCTCGGCAAATGTGTGGTCCGAGACATTTGAAGTCACACTGTCAGTACAATAAGAACTTCACCACAGGCTCTCCAGTCCAACTACTTGCAAGTGAAGTCACTCTCAGGACAGGTCCCAACCACCAACCACACATGCCAGAGCTTCGAACAGAAGATTACTTTCAGACCGAAGTCCAGAAGACGAGTGCCTCCCACCTCCCCAGGTAGAAAAAAAACCGTTTTCCCGCAAAGTGCACGAACGACACCTCCTTCACCCCGTATTGAGCCAATTACAGGGCTTTAGAGGAGCTAAATCTCCCCCCCCCCCCCTAGACGACAGAACAAACTCATGTCGAACCAGTCCAAGAGTTCAGAAGCCTAAGTTCCTGGAAAAAAAAGAAACCGACGATAACTGTCTTTTTTAAGTTGTTTCGGAGGGAGAAGATGTTTTTCCCCAAAGTTGCGTCGCTTCCCGCAGCAACAAGTGAACAGATACAATCTTAAAGATCTTTATGTAAATCGCCTGTGCCTTGGAGTATGTTAGTCCTAACTATGAGGTGTAATCAAGATTCTATCTCTAAACGTTTCTCAGTCGCTGGAGTTTCTTATATAACCGAGGTGGCCGATGGAAGTGAGTCACAGGCCTATTTTCAGTATCGGCGAACACGAAAACTTGTGAACTTTTATTACGCGTGGTTCTCCACACAATGCCAGGTTTACGACTCCATTGTGTAGATGCGTCCCTCCAGTCCGTCGCCCCCAGCCCAGCGTGCAGCTGTCGCCAATGCGGGTATTGTGGTATTGTCCTGCTTGAATCCTGTCTCGACTAGGGGCTTATCTGTCTGCCCTGTACGGCTGTGGTCCTGTCTGACAAGATTTAGTGAGGGATGGGCTCGCCACCAATTGCTTTCAACTTCCAACAAGCCATTTCTACGAACTAAGAACCAGAAAATTATATCATGCTTTTCACGCCCTACCAGGCTCGATCAAAATCTGCGCAGGCCATTAACTTTCTAGAGTCTCGCTCAACTTGCATAAGGTTGTAACAAAATCTTTAATAATTCTCCATACACGAAAAATAGGTGAGAGCGTAACTTGTCCTCTCTCAGTCATTCCAATCGAGACTTCCTTCCATGTACAGAGATTAATACCAAACGAGGTGGCGCAGTGGTTAGCACACTGGATTCGCACTAGGAAAGACGACGATTCAAACCTGCTTGTGGCCATTTTTCCCTAAACCGCTCCAGGCAAATACTGGGATGGTTCCTTTGAAAGGGCACGGCCGATTTCCTTACACGTCCTTGACACAGTCCGGCTTGTGCTTCGTCTCTAATGAGCTCGTAGGCGACAGGACGTTACATCCCATTTTCATTCCTTCCAAGGATCAGAATCGGTATTTTGCTCGGTCATCTGTGGGTCCTGTGGTGCATCGGCCGCTCACCCGGTAGTCCTGCAACACCTATCACACCTGTCATATGCGTGTGGCCTAACGTGGAAGGTGTTACATCAGCAGACGACAGAACTTGAATTCCGCACCTTCACAAGATCAGCATCAGACAGCGCAAACGCCGCTAGAGATCGCCGGGTCGCCAGAAGTGTTCGGAAATAGTACCTCTAGTATCTCTACGCCATAGTAATCCAGTCAACTGTCGAGCTCTGAGACGCGCCGACTGCAGCTGCAGTTCTTCAGTTATGATGTCTTTCGATATCTTCGCTACGTACAACGCCCTTCCGTACCAACCAGCCGCCAGTGTTTGGCATCATCAGTACTTGTCCTCCGCATTGGGAACGACCAGAACTTTGACATCACCCGTCAACCTTTGTACATTGTTCTTCTACCAAATGAACCTTAGACTATATCTTGATCTGCGTCCAAGTGAACATTAGTCTTTACTGTGTTATCATTAGGGCCTTCAGCTAAGTTAGGACTTGTGCAAATTTGGTGCTAATGACAAACCTTCTTATTATTAGTGATTAACTATTCTCGAAAGGAGTTTTTTGCTTTATTTACTATTAAATAACTACATTGTTTACCCGGGCTGCTTTTTCACTACGCGTCAAATGGCACAAGACGTATCATCTCATGGTTCACATTAAGTTTCCGTTTATTTAATATCACGCCGATTTGAGACTATATGGTAGAGGTAGCCATTTACCTTACCCTTGGGAGCCGCAGACGTATGGAACTGTTTCGCATATAGCAGGATATTTGAGAGACTAATAGTTAATATCAATGAAGAAACAATACATTAAAAATAAAATTACAGAGCTATTTCATTACACAGCAAGAAACTGGAAGTTCAATTTGTGACGCGCATTTACGATTATTTACTTCTGTTTTGAGTTCTTTGAAACCCGGCTGATAATTGGTGAGTCAGGTTCGCAAAAGTTCATTTAGATGTTCATCAGTAGTACAGATATACATCTTGAGTAGATAAATTTGAATGTTGAGTGCAGTAATTCAAACACATAAGTGTGTGATAAGAAACCGATCTTTCGGCACACTCTCTTATCAGAGGATATTTTTCTTCCGGGGCGTTGTTGTAAGATTCAGTATTTGAACAACGGTTACATTTTAGAACCTTTGCCCCTTGTCCTCTTGCATTTCCAGTAACTCCAACACTACAAGTGTTGAATCTTTAGTAATTGGCGGTGAAACGGGAGAACCTCCTCTACAACATTAACAAGGAAATGTTTTTCCAGAAAAGAAATGAAGGTTTAAGTGTTCTCAGCTCACTAAATTTGACATTTATTTTTCTGAAAGATCAGAAATTCTACTTGAATAATATTTTATGGATCTGATCTAAAGGAAGGCTTTCAGTAGTTTCTCTCAAGCGTATAAAATATGCAAATGTTTTAGTCTCGAGGATTTTCCTTAAGAGTAGTAATTTTTAATGAAATCTGATCATAGACTGCACTTAATCAGAAGTAAGTTTCTCTCTTCCTTGTAACGGTGTGTTTAGTGTTTGTAAATGCTGAATATCTTCAGTAAAAAAAAAAAAAAAAAGCCGTGTCTATCAGCCTCTGTGGCTCATTAAGTTAAGGGAAATTGCTTGGTTGCATCCAGTAATTGGAAAAATCTGCCTAGAATATTACTTACTGATAGCCTAAACACTAAACAGTACCAACACGTATCATCACGAAGGTCGTCGTAGGTGATTTATTCTATGAAGGACTTGATATGTCGGTTTGTTTTAGCATTTGGGTTAAGGTAGCTCACAATCTCTGTCACAACCTGCATAACATGTGAACACTGAAAACTATCAGCATTTTAGAGCCGTACGAGACCACGGTATACACCTCTCATAGACGGTGCAACATCATTAGCAGTACTGATAATTTTTCTAATAGACACGGTATATTTCGCTAAAACACCATACAGGGATTCTTTAATATCACAGCGTCGAGGTTTGTCCTTCATTGTTACAAGGTCTAGAGCTCTTCCACCACCGGCTAGTCATTTGATACACATCTTACAAAAAGGTCAGGTTGCAGTTTATCCTGGACATCTGTAGACTCGTCGAATGCCAGACTCTTTGCTGAGCAGTCGTTTATTGTTGTCGGTATATCTTTGAACAGCTGTTTACTGTCTAGTAGACGGTGTCAAATCGCTCATGGAGAGCATTGGTTTTTTGCAGTATGAGTTTTTATGTTTACGTACTTACCCCACCACGACGGCAATATTATTTAAATCGTTAGCGAATATTCATCGTTATCCCCGTTAGTCTACCACGATAGCAGTTATACTCCTGTATTTCACCGGCAGACCTACATATTATGAGCGAGCATTTGAAAATCGCACATTGAATAAAACAGCTGATCGTGTGAAGTAAATGACCAATCCTAATACAGCCAAACTGGAAACTGGAATTATCTATTAACAAATTCGTATCTGTGGCTTGCGGTACGGAAAAATCTATTGATATCTGTGTGGTATTCGGAGAGCATCACTAAAGTCTGCATTATCACAAGAGTCTTGTGTGCAGTGTATGTATGGCAAAATCACGGTTCTGAAAAAAGGGTAGTTCTGTATAATCTTGAGTTTTAGATCTCCTAGGTAGATAGAATATTAATACAAGGTATAGCTTTTTCAGTGTCCCTGGAGGAAATAATGTTGCGGCTTAAGTCTCAGCATCGCACTGGAATCCTCTTAAAGGGATTGTGTTCCCTCTCCATTTAAATAATCCGCAGGAATAATCACCTTAATATATTTCGCGCTACAAAGAGGCCATAAGAGGCAAATGCCACATAGACACGCTTCGTACAGCTCATAGCGACTGTTAATAAAGCTGCTGTCCAGTTTTCCTACACTGCTGGTATCGATTAGTTATGCAATGCAGCTGTTATCTATTTCCGCCCATAAGTGGTCAACTGACTTTAGTTTCACATCTCCATAATGTATGAACCGCAATCGGTGAGCAATAGGATGGCCTAAAATGACTGCCGCTTTTAATCACCCACTTACGGCACTTCTACTCACATCTACAGCTAAATATCAGAAATTACCAGTCTTCCGACTACTAGACAGGAGTCTGCAATCATTTTACAGAAATATTGTTCAATTGACACAAACTGGTTGGCAAGGCAAAGTTAAATTGTTCCCAGATCAGATACTCGTAAGTAGACAATACCATAAAATGGGTTCAAATGGCTCGTAAGTAGACAATACTATAAAATGGGTTCAAATGGCTCTGAGCACTATGGGACTTAACATCTGAGGGCATCAGTCCCCTAGAACTTAGAACTACTTAAACCTAACTAACCTAAGGACATCATACACATCCATGCCCGAGGCAGGATTCGAGCCTGCGACCGTAACGGTCGCACGGTTCCAGACTGAAGCGCCTAGAACCATTCGGTGACACAGGCCGGCTCACATAAAATGGGACCGTGGATTATCTGGTTTTCTAACTTGCACGTTACGGTCAGTTTGTGGTCAAGTAATCATCTTTCAGACGTTTTAGATCTATTATTCGTTCTGGAAACGATAAATTGATGGTAGCTTTGGTGTTATGTTAGCTAAGGTTTGCTATTCCTTGTTTAAGCATAGATTTTTCAGAATTTCATGTGCTGAATTCAGTGAAATTTCATTATTCTGTAAGAAATTTATTCTGGTATGATAAAATATTGTGCAAGTTCATATAAAATTCGGCTTGAAACTGTTTCTACGGGACGATTTTGCCAAATGGAGGCAAAGTACAGGAACAGTCACTAAGAGGATAACGAGCGAAAACGGTTGTCTGAACGTGTGGTCGGAAATGCAGGGTGACTGTGCTACAGTGTATTTATTAATTCATTGTGTCTGTACAGTAAAAACCAGTAAATGAAACTCTGTGATGACATCACCATCGGACAAGATGCTCGGAGGGGCCCCCATGGGCCTTCAAGTATAAGCGAGCACGATGCAGCAGCACTGGTGCTCACATTAAAACGTTGCATCCTGCAACCTAATGGCGCCATGGGCAGCATGAATCGAGAACATTTCTGATTGACGTCTTTTCACACTGCGCTTTTGGGTTAATGAATTAATCCGTTGTGGTGGCGCATGCCCTTGAAAAGTTATAGTGCTCAAAGATCGAGGCTTCTTTCTTCTTCTCTTTTGTTTTAAACACTGGCTTGATGCAACATACCAGTTATTCCTCTCCTGTGCCTACCCTTTCATCTCAGAGTAGCACTTGCAACCAGCGTCCTCAGTGATTTGTTGGCTATATTCCAATAGCTTTCTCTGAAATTGTTACCCTACACAGTGTAGTCCATTTGTCGTGACCGGGCCAAATATCTCACGAAATAAGCGTCAAACGAAAAAGCTGCAAAGAACGAAACTTGTCTAGCTTGAAGGGGGAAACCAGATGGAGCTATGGTTGGTCCGCTAGATGGCGCTGCCTTAGGTCAAACGGATATCAACTGCGAATTTTTAATAGGAACCCCCATTTTTTATTACATATTCGTGTAGCACGTAAAGAAATATGAATGTTTTAGTTGGACCACTTTTTTCGCTTTGTGATAGATGGCGCTGTAATAGTCACAAACATATGGCTCACAATTTTAGACGAACAGTTGGTAACAGGCAGGGTTTTTAAATTAAAATACAAAACGTAGGTAGGTTTGAACATTTTATTTCGGATGTTAAAATGTGATACATGGACCTTTGTGAACTTATCATTTCTGAGAACGCGTGCTGTTACAGCGTGATTACCTGTAAATACCACATTAATGCAATAAATTCTCAAAATGACGTCCGTTAACCTCAATGCATTTGGTAATACGGGTAACGACATTCCTCTCAACAGCGAGTAGTTCGCCTTCCGTAAAGTTCGCACATGCACTGACAATGCGCTGACGCATGTTGTCAGGCGTTGTCGGTGGATCACGATAGCAAATATCCTTCCACCTTCCCCACAGAAAGAAATCCGGGGACGTCAGATCCGGTGAACGTACAGGCCATGGTATGGTGCTTCGACGACCAATCCACCTGTCATGAAATATGCTATTCAATACCGCTTCAACAGCACGCGAGCTATGTGCCGGACCTCCTTCATGCTGGAAGTACATCGCCATTCTGTCATGCAGGAAACATCTTGTAGTAACATCGGTAGAACATTACCTAGAAAGTCAGCATACACTGTCATCGATAAAATGGGGGCCAATTATCCTTCCTCCCATAATGCCGCACCATACATTAACCCGCCAAGGTCGCTGATGTTCCACTTGTCGCAGCCATCGTGGATTTTCCGTTGCCCAATAGTGCATATTATGCCGGCTTACGTTACCGCTGTTGGTGAATGACGCTTCGTCGCTAAATAGAACGCGTGCAAAAAATCTGTCATCGTCCCGTAATGTCTCTTGTGCCCAGTGGCAGAACTGTACACAGCGTTCAAAGTCGTCGCTATGCAATTCCTGGTGCATAGAAGTATGGTACGGGTGCAATCAATGTTGATGTAGCATTCTCAACACCGAGATTTTTTGAGATTCCCGATTTTCGCGCAATTTGTCTGCTACTGATGTGCGAATTAGCCGCGACAGCAGCTAAATTACCTACTTGGGCATCACCATTTGTTGCAGGTCGTGGTTGACGTTTCACATGTGGCTGAACACTTCCTGTTTCCATAAGTAACGTAACTATCCAGCGAACGGTCCGGACACTTGGATGATGTCGTCCAGGATACCGAGCACCATACATAGCACACGCCCGTTGGGCAATTTGATCACAATAGCCATACATCAACACGATATCGACCTTTTCCGCAATTGGTTAACGGACTATTTTAACACAGGTAATGTATCACGAAGCAAATACCGTCCGCATTGGCGGAATATTACGTGATACCCCGTACTTATACGTTTGTGACTATTACAGCGCTATGTACCGCAAAGCGCAAAAAGTGGGCCAACTAAAAGATTCATATTTCTTTACGTACTACACGAATATGTAATAAAAATGGGGGTTCCTATTTTTTAAAAACGCAGTTGATATTCGTTTCACCTATGGCAGCGCCATCTAGCGGACCAACCATAGCGCCATCTGGTTTTCCTCTTGAAGCTAGACGAGTTTCGTTCTTTGTAGATTTTTCGTTTGATGCTTATTTCGTGAGATATTTGGCCCGGTCACTATCAATGGACCACCCTGTATAGCTCCCTGAAGTACCGTGGTCGTTTCCTTTGACGCTTTAACACTTGTCCTGTTATACTGTCCCTTATTCTTGTCAATTTTTCCACACGTTTTCTCTTCACAGATTCTGCGGAAAACCGTCCTCATTTATTATCAGTCGACCTAATTTTCAACATCGATTCTGTCCTTTCCCGTTTTTCACACAGCTATTCATTGTCCATGTTATGTAGTCCTTCGAACATATTTTTCTTCTTACGGGCAGAAACGCCGCATTAGCCTGTATAGTCTGCTTTTTATGTCATCATTGCTTTGTCCGTTATGTGTTACTTCGTTTCCAAGTTATCAGAATTCCTTCGCCTACTTCGTGGTTCTCAACTTTCATGATACGTTTATCGCTAATATCATTTCTGCTGCTCCTCATTACTTTCGCCGTTCTTCGGTTTACACCCAATCCGAATTCTGTGATCATTGCACTGTTCACTCCAATTCACAGGTTATGTAACTCTCCTTTCACTTTCATTAATAATAACAGTGTCATCTGTGAATCTTACCATTCATGCACGTTCATCCGGAGCTTTTATCCAACTCCTGAAACTTTCCATCAGTTCCGCATTTGCTTCTTCGATATACAGACTGAACGGTATGTGCGAAAAGGTACATTCATGTCCGTGCACGACAGTGCACGTATCAGTAAGTTCAAAATAGCCAAACGCGAAAACGTTATTTTTCAGATGGTCATATCTCAGGTTCTATTAATCACAGAGATAAGGAGTCAAGTGTTTTGGATAGCACTTGACCTAGCGACCATTTGTATTTCTGTCCGAAGAATGTTGCCGTTATCCAGAAGTTCAAAATTATCACACTTAAGCACGTAAAATGTGCACGTTGTATTGGGTCTGAGGAGTAAAAATAATTTTAACTGACGTAGTATTCTGCGTTTACCAAACTATTTTCTAGCTAGCCTCTTTTTCTCCAATAAAACTTTACGACGCGCTGTGCCTGTATAACCGACATTTCACACCTACAAACATACGCAGGACGGCAGTGGCAAAAAATGGGCTAAAATGAGTATTAACATGCGTGAAAATAACTTAAAATGTCGAAAATTTTATGAAACTGGAAATACTCCAAGTTCAGTTAAATGTTTCTAACAGCATTTCTACTCTTTTAAGACACAAATCGCTAGCCGGGCGTTTTCGATGAATGGCAATTTATGAGAGGAGCATTCAGAAAAAATATAAAGCAAACGGTTTACTATTAGCTTCATAATTTGCTTACTGATTTGTTCTTGATGTGTTTCAAAGTACACACATCAGAAAAGGTTTTGAATCACCTCGGTTCCGAGAGTTCCGGAACCTGTACAGGAAATTGGAATAGTGATCAACATAAAAATCATTTCCGCCCTTTTTATTGCTCACGAAAACCACACATTGTATGTTGTACCACCATACAGCGAGACAGTCAGAGATGGCAGTCCAGATTTCTGTACACACTGGTACCCTTAATATCCAGAACCACGTCTTCTTGCATTGATGCATGCCTGTATTCGTCGTGGCAATCTACCCACAAGTTCATCAATGCACTGTTGGTCCAGATTGTCCCACTCCCCAACGGCGATTCGGCGTAGATCCCTCAAAGTGGCTGGCGGGTCACGTCGTCCGTAAACAACTATTTTCAATCTTTCCCGGGCGTGTACGATAGGGTTCTTGTTGGGAGAACATGCTGGTCACTCTAGTCGAGCGATGTCTTTATCCTGAAGGAAGTCTTTCGCAAGATGTGCACGATGGGGGCGCGAATTGTCGCCCATGAAGACGAATGTCTCGCCAATACGCTGCGGATATTATTGCACTATCGCTGACGGTCGAAGGACGGCATTCACGTATCGTACAGCCGTTACGGCGCCTTCAATGACTACCAGCGGCGTACGTCGGCCCCATATAATGCCAGCCCAAAACAGCAGGGAACCTCCATCTCGATGCACTCGCTGAACAGTGTGTCTAAGGCGTTCAACTTGACAGGGTTGCCTCCAAACACGTCTCCGACGATTGTCTGATTGAAGGCATATGCCACACTCATCGGTGAAGAGAAGGTGATGCGAATCCTAAGTGGTCCATTCGGCATGTTCTGGGCCCATCTCTACCGCACTGCATGGTGTCGTGGTTGCAAAGATGGACCTCGCCATGGACGTCGGGAGAGAAGTTGCGCATCATGCAGCCTACTGCGCACAGTTTGAGTCTTTACACGACGTCCTGCAGCTGCACGGAAACCATTATTCAACATGGTGGCTTTGCTGTCAGATTTCCTCCGAGCCGAAATCCGTAGGTAGCGATCATCCACTGCAGTAGTAGCCCTTGGGCGGCCTGAGCCTGACATGTCATCGACAGTTCCTTTGTATCTCCTCCATGTCCGAGCAACATCGCTTTGGTTCACTCCGAGACGCCTCGGTACTTCCCTCGTTGAGAGACCTTCCTGGCACAACACTGCGGATATGATCGAACCGCGGTATTGACCGTCTAGGCATGGTTGAACTACAAACAACACGAACCGCGTACCTCCTTATTGGTGGAATGACTGGAACTGATCGACTGTCGGACCCCCTCCGTCTAATGCATGGTTGTTTACACCATTGGGCTGGTTTAGTGATATTTCTGAACTGTAAAAGGGGCTTTGTCTGTGATACAATATCCACAGTCAACTTCTATGTTAAGAATTTCTGGGAACCGTGGTGATGCAAAACATTTTTTGATTTGTGTTTGTACACTGAAGAGCCCAAGAAACGGGTATACCTGCCTAAGACCGTGTAGGGGCCCTGCGGGCACGCATAAGTGCGGAAACACGGCGTGGCGTGGACTCGACTAATGTTAGAAGTAGTGCTCGAGGGAACTGACACAATTAATCTTGCAGGGAAGTCTTAATCCGTAAGAGTGCGATAGGGTGGAGACCTCTTCGGAACAGCGCGTTGCAAGGCATCCCAAATATGCTCAATAATTTTCATGTCTGGGGAGTTAGGTGGCCAGCGGAAGTGCTTAAACTCAGAAGAGTGTTCCTCGAGCCCCTCTGTAAGAATTCTGGACGTGTGGGGTTGTCCTGCTTGAATTTCCCAAGTCTGTCGAAATGCACAATGGACATGAATCGATGCAAGTAATCAGACAGGATGCTTGCATACGTGTCACCTGTCAGAGTCGTATCTAGACGTATCAGGGGTCGCGTATCACTCCAGCTGCACACGCCCTACACCGTTACAGAGCCTGCACCAGCTTGAACACTCCCCCGCTGACATGCAGGGTTGCAGTTCTGTCACGTTGAACGATTCTTTTCAGTCGTCATTGGTCCCGTCCTTCCAGGGTCTTTTTCCGAATGCATTGATGTCGGAGATTTGATGTTTTACCGGATTCCTGGTATTCAAGGTACAGTCGTGAAAATGGCCATAAGGGAAAATCCCCACTTCATTGCTACCTCGGAGAGCTGTCCCATCGCTCGTGCGCCGTTCAAACCTACTTAAATTTTGATAACCTGCCATTGTAGCAGCATTAACCAATCTAACAACTGCGTCATACACTTGTTGTCTTATACAAGCGTTGCCGACCGCAGCGCCGTATTCTGCCTGTTTACATATCTGTATATTTGAATACGCGTGCCTGTACCAGTTTCTTTGGCGCTTAAGTGTATATGTGTCGATGTATATAAATAAACTGTGAAAACATTACTGGTCTACATAATTCTATTTACATAAGCAGGCTGTCTCAGGGAAGAGAACAAACACAGTGGGAAAAATGTACTTCAGTGTTCATTCTGCCTGCCTCACCAAAAATTTTAACTGGCAGACACATTCGTACATATTTGTGCTGAAAGAGAGTAGCAGGCAGACAGTGATGGTGGAAGAGAGAGGAGGGGGGGGGGGGGGGGCAAGCGGAGGCAGTGATACTGGGAGAGAGAAAGTGGCAGTGAAAGAGAGGCTTGGATGAAGACAATGGCAGTGGGAGTCAAAAAGAGAGGAAACAGTCGAAATGAAAAATTCAGATGTGAGCATAGGCTTCCGCGGCCTTTGTCACTGTCAATAAAATTCTTCTGGGCTATTAACCGCATTGTCAAAATATAAAATTGTCCGACATTTCGGCCATTGTTGAAAATTGCCTTCCTCAGGGCTTCTGTGTTGAGATGACGCCAGATGTTTGGAAACCATACGTTGTAGGACCCTCTCAGACTGGCGAACTTTAGCAGATAGGTTTAGGGTATGTTCCTTTTCGGACCGAAATTTTAAACACGTATCGGGGCCCTCAGGATTTCTGAGTTGACGGGGTATGGTGGAGGCAATGACAGTGGTTTGTACTGTAAATCGGAGGGAAAGGAGACTGTAGGAGAGAGACATATAGGCAGTGGCAGTGAGAGAAGGGCGCTGAACATGAAGGCTTTAACTACAGTGAGAGATTGTGTAAAAGAATTTAGAGTATTCTGTATTAACACAGCGCGAATATGTTTGCATGCCAAAATTTTTGGCGAGGAATGCGGTATGAGGATTGAGACAGCTTGTTCAACACTTTTCTGTCAGTCTCCGAAAATGGAACGAAGTGGCCTGCTCCAGCGCGAGCATTCTTCCGCTGGTTCTCTTCTTTTCTTGCTACAGCATGGTGTCCCGCTTTTGTAAATCGAATTCTGTAGGTAAGTAAAGTTTTGATAATTTATTTTTATACTTAGATACATTTAGATACCTTGACACATATCAATAACAAACAAGTCCGTGCAGTATAAAACTAACACAAAACAGTTTATTACACTACCGTCTGCTACTGCTATACTCTAACCTCAAAGCTGGCGGCAGTTCATATAGTGAAATTATTTTTATTCAAGCAGTTATAGTATAAAGAAGCAGAGCAGTGTTACCCTCTGAGAGGAATTTTGTTATGTTGACCGTGTTGTACCTAACGGAGGTGGCTTATCGGAAGTGAAAGTCAGAATGACGTAAATATTTAAACAATAACAAACAATATTTTACCTATCTACACTGTTAATTAGGCAAGAGAATGATTGACATTCTTGTTCAAGAAAATAGGTATGAGTAACTTTAACGGACATACACAACCTATACTTTGCCACACGCGAGTGCAATGAACTCTGGCACCTGAATACAGTATGTTCAGGTTAAGGTTGGAGCTAACAGATCAGAACAAGCTATTTGCATAAATATAACCTTATAACACTTCACACTATTACTTTCAGGGCTTATTCAAACTGAATGGTCTTTATAACAATACTATTAATATTCACTATAGAATCATAAATTGGACATAGGTTCAGTATTACTTTTCAAACATTTTCCTAGCTGACATAAAATTGTAAATGTAGTTCACTGAAAAATTACGAACTGGTCACAAGTTAAGTCTCTCTCAGCTAAATACTTTTCTATTTAGAATGAAAGTTAAATAGAGTTCACTAACAGGTTACTTCTCACTGTCTTTTGACTAAAGAAATTATTGTTTTCATAGATAGTGGTCTTTCTATTAATTTTTATTTATCGTGAATATAAAGGATAACTTGTGGTTCCTATCACACTGTTAATATGCACTTTCAATGCACAAAAGAAACAAGTGCTTAGCAAGCATGAGTATATAGCTTTCCACAATTGCAGTTTTAAACTTTTACTACAGTGAGACACAAAATTGACATATTTTTAAGATACTGACTCACCTTTTGCGATTTACAACGGGCAGCAATGTGATAATTTACTAAGCAAAACTTCATAAGCCTCAGTTTTAAGAACTTTTAATTTTGAGGTTGGCAACAACATATTAATAAGCAGATTTAATAGAAAAATTATTTTCAGCTAGTATCATTTACTTTAGTTCACTCTCTTGCCACATTAACTTTAACTTTCTTTTTACTATGTTCTAGAGGCATTAATAAGTTAAAACACTAGGCTTTAATGTTCTTTCAATAAGGATACTCGGTAATCACTTTAGTTCAAACGGAGAGGAACCTGAGAGCTGTTACGATAAGGAAAAAAATCGAGGTAGGTACATAATTCAGTTATAAATTACCTTATATTTGAGCACGCTAACACATCCAATAAGCTGATTTTTCACTGTACATTACTATAGTGTTCCATTACAGTGATTGCACAATGTGGTGGGGATTACATGTTGGTAGGTGGATTTGCAGATAGAATTGATGGACTCTGTCATTTCTTGGTGGCGATGATAGATACCAGAATAGTTTCAGGTCTTTATCCATCCATCCGAGGGATTGGAAAGCGTCAGGGAAAGGCTCTCTCGCAACCAGTACAATAGGCAACTTTTACATGAGCAGTTGACAGTTTGGTAGCTCGTCCCTGACTGAGTCTTGGTTCCACCTTTTCTACCGCAATTTGTGCACGCTACACAGTTCCGTTCCCGAAGGGAACCACAACACCTGTTACATACAAAATAACTAAGTGAGGATCAGCAATTACATAACAACAGCCAAACATACTAACTAAAACAGAACATTTGCACATATTGGTATTTCTACAAAAAATTATTTAAACAAAATTATTCAGTCTCAAAGATAACCAAAGAGAGTATGTGAAAAAGACAAAACTTATCATTTGCCCATTACTTCATTACAGTATCGAATTAATCGTACACTAATTAAAGAAGTTCAACGATGGGATGTTGAACAAAGCAGAAAGCTAAATGAATCAACAAAAGGTATGTAGTGTCTAAGCTATGGTGTTACAAGTTTTCTTTACATTTTTTCTGAAGACTTTACTCATCGACTGCAATACATCACTTGTATATAACCCTTCTTTCCTTACAGCGTACACCTATTTCCGAAGAATATCGAACATCTTGCACTATTTTAAAGTTTTGAATGTTTCTCCTTGCTGAAAAAATCCTATAACCATCTTTCTTAAGGCTTGCATACCCTTGATAGGAGCGAGAGGTTGATGGACATGTCGCGACAGGGTACAGAATTGCTCGCCGAGCTCACTCAACAATATCGGCGCTCCTATCTTGTCTCAAGATTTGTCTGCTGTTCGATAGAGTAAGTGGGGTCCGTCGTCGAATACGGAGATCCGATTTGCCGTGTTATCGGTGGCTGCAGAAACAGTGCACATACGACAGTTGAAGAAGAAACTTTTAATAGCCAAGATTACATTCAATATTATTTATTCCCGATGACCGGTTTCAAAAGTTAAGACTGTCATCTAATCTTTAGAAAACTTGTTGTTGTACGCCCTGTTTCAATATGAGTGTAGTACACACGCCATAGTTGATAGTGTGTACTCAATACAGGTTTGTTAAAAATAAAAACAGGTTTACGAAGCTGTGTAGAATGTGCTGCACACTATCGACTATAGCATGTGAAATACAGTGATAACAGAACAGTGCGTATAACAGAAGATCAGAAGATGGAAGTCTTAACTGTTGAAACCGAGCATCAGGAATGAACAGTACTGCATGCGGTCTTGGCTATTAAATGTTTCCTCAGAACAAATATTGTTCGCTCATTCCAATTTCTAATTATGAGAAACCTCAGATAGTTGAAGATTTCTTGCTTCACCTGAATACTTTGCGTCTTCGGAGTCGGCACGTAGCTCATTTTGGCAGCCTTGACTGTGGATGTCGTGGTGCTAGTATTTACTTACAACCAAGGATGGGTGTGAAATGGAAACCTTGTGCATACGCAGAGCCGGTTCAAGAATCTTTTTTCACTCAAGCGACTTATCATGTGGCACCCTCCCCATCCCTCCATTTCCCTCGTACACTTTCACAGGAGTCTATTTTCGCTACTAATTGTGACTGTATACAAATCCGTCATCCGGGCGCCTACGGTGCCCCTGTCAGCTTGGCATCCCAAGCGGTCGCTACTAATTGTGGTATGTCCTGCATAGAAATCTCACAGTTGTGCCACCTGTGGCTCCCATCTCAACTAGGCTTACGTCGCGTGTGTCTTAAGCTGGTCTCTGCATACAACAGTTGAATAATCGTTTCCCTCTGTCTTGATAGTCTTCGGAGTCAGCACACTTTTTATTTCTGCTGCCTTGATTGCGGATTGGACTGTGCGTGGTTCGCGCTCGTACCATCTCTTATTTTACATCCTGTTTTTTCGAGTTGTCCCCTCGTTATGTTATTTTCGATTTCTGTTGTCACCGAGTTGCTGCTTTGTGTGTCCGTCAGCCGCAGCAGCAGCACCTATCGATACACCCCTCACGTATTATTTTTGCTGCACTGCTACACTACTGGCCATTAAAATTGCTACACCAAGAAGAAATGCAGATGGACAAATATATTATACTAGAACTGACATGTGATTACATTTTCACGCAGTTTGGGTGCATAGACCCTGAGAAATCAGTACCCAGAACAACCACCTCTGGCCGTAATAACGGCCTTGATACTCCTGGGCATTGAGTCAAACAGAGCTTGGATAGCGTGTACAGGTACAGCTGCCCATGCAGCTTCAACACGATACCACAGTTCATCAAGAGTAGTGACTGGCGTATTGTGGCGACCCAGTTGCTCGGCCACCATTGACCAGACTTTTTCAATTGTTGACAGATCTGGAGATTGTGCTGGCCAGGGCAGCAGTCGAACATTTTCTGTATCCAGAAAGGCCCGTACGGGACCTGCAACATGAAATGTAACGTCCACTGTTCAAAGTGCAGTCAGTGCGAACAAGAGGTGACCGAGACGTGTAACCAATGGCACCCTATACCATCACGCCCGGTGATACACCAGTATGGCGATGACAAATACACGCTTCCAATGTGCGTTCACCGCAATGTCGTCAAACAAGGATGCGATCATCATGATGCTGTAAACAAAACATGGATTCATCCGAAAAATATGTCGTTTTGCCATTCGTGCACCCAGATTTGTCCTTGAGTACACCATCGCTGGTTCTCCTGTCTGAGATGCAGCGTGAAGGGTAACCGCAGTCATGAGCTCCAAGGTGATAGTCCATGCTGCTGCAAACGTCGTCGAACTGTTCGTGCAGATGGTTGTTGTCTTGCAAACGTTGACTCAGGGATCGAGACGCGGCTGCACGATCCGTTTCAGCCATGCGGATAAGATGCCTGTCATCTCGACTGCTAGTGATACGAGGCCGTTGGGATCCAGCACGGCGTTCCGTATTACCCTCCTGAACCAACCGATTCCATATTGGATCTCGACCAACGCGAGCAGCAATGTCGAGATACGATAAACCTCAATCGCGATAGGCTACAGTGTGACCTTTATCAAAGTCGGAAACGTGATGGTACGCATTTAACCTCCTTACACGAGGCATCACAACAACGTTTCACCAGGCAACGCCGGTCCACTGCTGTTTCTGTATGAGAAATCGGTTGGAAGATTTCCTCATGTCAGCACGTTGTAGGTGTCGCCACCGGCGCCAACCTTGTGTGAATGCTCTGAAAAGCTAATCATTTGCATATCACAGCATCTTCTTCCTGTCGGTTAAATTTCACGTCTGTAGCACATATCTTCGTGGTGTAGCAACTTTAATGGCCAGTAATTACTTCCCGGTTGTCATCTGTCGTGGAGTCAGTTGGCACGTGCCAGGAGGGCAGTTCGGACCTGCCAGTCGTGGAGTTCGAACGCGGCACTAGTTCAGTCGGTTTCAAGCAGCCGTGAGGCCTGGGTGTCCATGACTCGCCCGACCGTTGCCGCTACTCATCACTTGAGCCGGGGACAGTCTTCGTGGATCGTCTGTCGGCGTCCTGTTGGACGACGTGAATTGACTCGCCGATCAGTTATTGGTTGGCTGTGTGTGTGTACCGACTCCCGATTTGTCTTCGTGATTGCACAGCCACTGCTCAGTGTCGTTCAAGTCTTTGTGCAAGCGTTTATCAAACTGTGGGTGTAGTTGTTGTCATTTACACTCACAATTTGTTTTTTGTGTTGTCGGCGTACTGGCAGTGAGTCGGCCGGTTGGAATGGATCAGCAAACAAGTCTCCGCGCGGCGCAGTCGGCCGGGCCCGCTGGCGGTCTCTATCGGAGCGTGTGGGGGCTGTTCCGAGTGTTACGAGGTTTGTGGCTCACTGACCCAGAACTTGAAAGTTGAGTGGTGATTTAATTACCGAAACCACGTCTGTTCATATTGTCCTCTCGGTTGGTGGTTCGCTGTTGGCGGTATTCCTGGGAGCAAAAGCCAGTGTTCAAGTTGGTGAAGATTTAGCCACCGTGTATTGGAATCAACTATATTTGTCGGTTTGAAATTCAAGTGCACCAGCGGAGCTTTCTGCCTTGTGGCCGTTAGTGCTCCGGGTACCTGCTCTGGTCGCTGACGTAAATTCAGGCAGTGTCCTTTCCTCACCTGTTGTCGCTGTCCAACATGGTGTGTAGTTTTTGACTGCTTGATGTATTTTTGGTTGTGGGCGGCTATGTCTGTAACGTCTTGGCTTTGGAATTCTCGTATACTGGTCGATGGTTAGCAAGTCGTCTTGTTAGTGGGTCCCTGACTGTTTCTTGGTTGTGTTGCCGGCGGATCGAGTATAGTTGGGCCGACTTCTTGTCTCACATAAGCGAACGTTAAGATTTCACCGGGCAGACATAGCCCCCTGGAAACGTCTGAGCGCTGTTGCCTATACTGCCTTCTTATTAGCGTTTAATTGTGTATTTTTAATGCCTCATAGCCGATGTTTGGAATCTGTATGCGTGTAATTGTGCTTTTAGAAAGAAAGGCCTTCACCCGTTTTAAAAGTAAGTTTTTCTAAATTGGACAAGTCTTACGTTGTCTGAAGATAAAGCTTGGGCCTTCTGCCTGTTGAAAATTTATTGCATTGTTTTTAAAAGCATAGGCCTTCAGCCGCTTTAAGTTTTGAGCATCTTACTTAAGTATTACCTTCTGGAAGATAAAGCTGTGGGCTTTCTGCCTGTTGAAAATTTATTGTAGTGTATGTTTTTAAAAGCATCGGCCTTCAGCCTCTTTAAATTTTAAGGATCCTACTTATCAAGTATTACACATTTGAGCATAAAGCTGTGGGCCTTCTGCCTGTTGAAAATTTATTGTAGTTGTGTTGTCCTTAAAATGATGGGCCTTCAGCTGCTTTAAAATTTTGGATTCATACTTATCAAGTCTTACATCACTTGGGCTTAAATACTATTTACGGTTAAAAGCTTTGGGCCTTTTGCCTTGGAAAATTGGTTGCTGTTTTTTTCTTTTTTTAAAAAAAAAAAAAAAAGGCCTTCAGCCGTTTGAAGTAAGGTTTCGTACTGGCCATAAAGCTTGGGCCTTCAGCCTATTGAAAGGTTATTGTAGCTATGTGGTTTTAAATTTATGGGCCATCAGCCGCTTTTAAAAACTTAATCTATCTGACTAGTCAAGTCTTACATCGCTTGGCCCTAAGTACTATTAAAGTTAAAGCCTAGATTCCTCTGTCTCAAATTAAAAAAAAAATTGTTACAGCAGTTGTATTTAATTCATGAGCCTTCATCCGCTTTAGAATTAAAGACGATTTCTGTAGATAATCAAGCTTAGAAGCTGCGCTGTAATGTTTGGACAACTAAATAAAGTGTTATGTTTGCAAAGTAACTGACAGCCGCTCATTCGGGCCCCCTTCCACAATTCCTACTACTTGTCCTGTTCTGCGGGTTTAGCAGGGGATCTCAGATACTGTCTGTTGCAGTTAACCTACAGAAAACATAGGAGTACGAACAAAATGGTAAGCAACTCTGTTACGTGCAGCCGAATGTCCTGCAATGCTGTTGGCATTTGCGATATTCCGCAAAATTTCGTAGAGCGAAATTCAGTTTGTGTGTTCTCACGTGTAAAGCCACTTGCCTTTGTTTAATTACAGTTAAATTTGCTTTCCATTCCGTGCTAATAGGTCAAGCCCGAATTATTTTGAATTTCCATGTAAAGATCAAACTTAATTTCATATTTAATACTCACTGTTTTGTGGAAATTTCTGTACTCATCCACTTACAACAAATTATTATTATTTTTTGTATTATGTGTTTTCGTTTAACACCCCAAGTGTTAAGAACCGCCAAATGTTTTGCATTGCTCGTTTGACTTTAAATTGTCATAACAATTTCTTTAGTTCAAGGTTGCTGTGGCGAGGTACACAGACTCGAATTCTTTAGTCACTGTTTTAAGGGCCTAGAAAGATCTTCTGATGAGCGATTTGTGGTTTTCTGGTTTTAAGGGCACTCTGTGCTTGTTGGTGATGTGGGGAGCCGAGCGATGTCTGATAAAACTCAAGCTGGTAGTGTTTTGTTAACGCACTATTTGATTTCAGCCCTATGCAGCACGTAAATATAGGCTCGCCGTTTAAACTGTCTCACAGTGTTACCACTAGCTGAGAGTTTCTTGTTAAATCCTGTATCATGTCAAGACATTCCTTCCCCTATTTCTCGATGGTACAAAACGTCCTGCTCTCAACATCCTCTCAACATCAAGGGCTCTGAGGAAGAACGTGCTTCTTTTTTCACGTTTGTTTTCGCGAATGCAGAACTGTTCCTCTTCTCGTCCTCAGAGGATACATCAACAGTTAAAATACTATAACACATAGAACACCCATCTATAAGTAGGGCAGCAGAAGCGAATCACAAAAATTCCACCCATTAACCTTGACATTCATTTATTGTAGTATAGCATAATTTACACAGATGCAATGAGTTATTTCAGAAAGAATGACATCGCCAATGGCAAATAGCTAAGATTCCGAAAACATCGGTTATGTGAAACCCAATTCAGGCTATTCTCACGTGATGTCCTGAATGTCATGGATCGAGATAATGCATTTTTTTATTTCAGAAAATCATTTAACTCAGCACTACACATACGTTTATTACCGAAAGTTCTGTCGTACGAGATACCAATAGAAATTATTGACTGCACTGAGGCGTTTTTGGTAGGGAGGAAGCAGCATGTTACTTGTTTGGAGATTCATCGACTTGTATAGAAGCAGTTTCAGGTGTGGCCCAAAGAAGTATGCTGTGTATTTTGTGTATTACCATTCTTACCAGTAATGATGACAGTAAGCTGAAACTTTTCGAAGATGATACAGTTATCTAGTCCTGCAGTCTGCAATAAGTTATATAGATATGAGGGTTATTAGGAAAGTAAGGAACGATTGGTCGCGAAATGGAAAATACAGTGAAGATCTGATGAAATTTTGCACAGATGCGTTGGGCACTGTGTCCAGTCTACCCATCGATCGCATCATGCCGCTCTTTTCAGTTCTGAGCTCACAGTGAGAATGTAAAAATGGCTAGAAATAAGCTTCTCCCGCCAAGTATGAGGGCCTGGCAAAAGATTTCGCCTGAAGCTATGCAATCCGCATAACATAACTGTCATGCAGTTTGTTCTACACAGCAATTCTCGGCCGCACTCTGCAGCGACGGTGAAGATGCTACTGCAGCGTTTTTGATGGGAAAGTGTTTGATTATCCACAAAACAGCCCGTAACTGCCTACCCCTGAGGTTCATCTCTGCTAAAATGAACCGCTGGCAATGAAGACAATATTTTGACACAGACAACGAGCTGCAGTCTAGAGTAGAAAATTGTCGAAAAGCACTAACGGCTGTCTTGTATAACGACGGAATTGAAAATTTGGTACAACGCTACAATAGATGTCTACGTTTGAGCGGCGACTGTGTACAGAAGTAGCTGGAAGGTGTGGCTAAACGTTGCAAATAAAAGTTTTGATTTTCACTGTGGTTTCCATTTCGCGACCTATCGTTCCTTACTTTCTGAATAGTTCTCGTATTCTAAGTGGTGTAGATCGGTAAGTTTTTTTTAAATGTTAAGAAATGTATTTTTTTCGCTTCACAAAACGACAAAATATAGTATCCTATGATTATCAGTGAGTCACAACCGGAACTGGTCAACTGACACAAATACTTGGGTGTAGCAGTTTCTGGGGATGTGAAATGGAATGATCACATAGACTGACTTGCAGATAATGCAGCTGGGGGACTTCGATTCATTGGTAGAAAATTACCAACATTCAGTCAATCGAAAAAATAGATTTGCCTACAAAACACTCATGTGGCACATCTGCATATATAGCTCAAGGGCTCAGGACCAATGCGAAACAGGACTTACAGGGGATCTTGAATGTATACAGAGAAGGACAGCATGAATGGTCACAGATATCTGACCATCCAGACACCTACTGGTGGACATTATTATGGGATGTGTCCACCCTTCGCATAGATGATGGCTTTAACTCTGCTGGGACAATTTCAGTGAGGTGTAGTGTCGCTACCCAGATTTCAGTGAGGTTAGTAGTAATTAGTAAGAAAGCCACCACAAAGCATTGCAGTAGCGACCACGTGCTGGTAAGCGCAATGTGGTGACTAGTGGGTCGGCATAACATATACGTAGAAGGATTAAGAGATGGGCTAGGCATGCTCAGCAGAAACTTTCACCATGCAGCAGAGCGAAATTACCACAACATGTCAAGACACATGTCTTGAGTTGTGTGAGTGAGGGCTGGGTATTCATGCAATAAGGTGTGAAATTTAAGGCAGTCATTCAGAATCCAGGAAAACCATCACGATGTCAGGTCGATCTAGTCGACAGGCCGAGTGGGTACAACCTCCACTGACTCTCCTTGCGGGATTTGGTGCCAGAGCGCCACTGGTCTCTTGTCTGTGCCTACTGTCGCCGACTCATGGTAGCGTGCAGATGGTTGCGTCACATGCATGCCAGTCTTCAATCCCCTCTGCAGTGGATAAGATTGGGGTCTGAGGCGCCAGGTGCGGCCACTCCTCAGAGGGACACCGTTACAGCAGAAGCAGGAGAGCGCCGCTGACGTCACTACCACTGTCAGGTAGCCGGAGGTTGTTCTGCCCAGTGTCAGCAACGCAGGTTGCCTTTGTGTGCAAGCCACGCGTCACGCGTATCTGCCTCACATTCCTAACACTGATTTGTATCTGAAGTTTAATAAAACATTTTTGTCAACCTCCAGTCTGTCCTTGTGCCAACTGGCTCGTCACCACTGCTACTCAGGCTGTCTGTCCTCTGTTGTGGTCTCAGGAGAACTGATGTCACCGCCAGTGGACAATGAAGGGTGTACCCCTCTCCACAGCATGTCGTCTAAACCGCAGGCTGTGATATCGTACATTGTGGGTCAGTGAGGCGGTTGTTTGTGATTTTATGACAGTCATGAGGTCGAGAATTAGGGAGCGTCATAACTGCAGAGTCATTTATTGGAGGCCGTTTCACTGATGAATAGATTTCTCTCGGTTTATGGCTAATTCTACGGACGAGTGGCTAGAGCCCATGCAAAGTGCACAGTGTAATTGACCTGGACATTCTACCCCTTGTGATGAATCTGCTGCAGTTGTTTGTTTCATGAAAACGGTTCAAATTGCTCTGAGCACTATGAGACTTAACATCTGAGGTCATCAGTTCCCTAGAACTTAGAACTACTTAAACCTAACTGACCTAAGGACATCACACACATCCATGCCCGAGGCAGGATTCGAACCTGCGACCGTAGCGGTCGCGCTGTTCCAGACTGTAGCTCCCAGAACCGCTCGGCTACCTCGGCCGGCTTGTTTCATGAATCTCGACATATGGTTGCACTGACAATGAAGCTAGTCCAGATGGCTCATGATTAGGAAAGAGAAATAAGTGTGGTACTGTTATTAATTGAGTTTTCTGTCC
This sequence comes from Schistocerca americana, assembly GCF_021461395.2. Lineage (NCBI taxonomy): Eukaryota > Metazoa > Arthropoda > Insecta > Orthoptera > Acrididae > Schistocerca > Schistocerca americana. Next base: position 858,580,010 of record NC_060120.1, read on the forward strand.
TTGTTATTACTGAGTTGTTATAGCTGAATTTGTAAAGATGAGTAAGGGTGATGTAATGGCGAAATCAGAGGCACAAGGTGTCACCGGCGATGAAGCTATAGAACCGTTAATTGATGAAGTAGTGCAGTTAAAGGCAGAGAACATACTTGTGAATAATACGCTAGCAGAGTAGGATGACGAGGGGTTTTGTTATCATAAGATCTGGGGCAGCTCCAGCTGTTGAGAATTTAGTTTCTCTTCCGGTAAGTCGCCCCAGGATGTGTTATCATTTGTAGAGAATCTCTTGTCATTGGCTGAAATAGGAAGCTGGCCAGACAAATAGTTGTTACAAAAAGCAATATTGCGCGCGGGAGAAAGGAGAAGTGAAGTCATTTGTACGATGCGCGGTTGCACTGGGCAAAATGGAAACTTTTGAACAACTCAGGAAAGGATTGGTACATTGATACAGGAAGCAGAATCTTGTGCGATTCGTTTAGTGTAATTTCTAAGAGGCCTAATGAGGCCATAGAGGATTTTGTGGACAGGCTTAAAAAACTTAATATGGATGTGTGTGAACTGACACAGGGTGATGTGGCAGACAAGATGATTCTAAAAAAAGCGAGAAAGAGGCACTCGATGCTTTCACGAGGCGTTAGACAATAGGAATTTCTATGAGGGTGTGCACTGGTGCACCTAGGAATTACATGCAAAAGTTAGGAATTAGAGGAGACTGTCACAGACAGGGGTAAGAGGTTCTAGAAATGTGTTTGCAGCAAATATAAGGTGTTTTGACTGTGGGTATACGGGGAAATGTACAGATGCAGTGCTGTCATACGCGGCGTAACAGGATTGCTACGATCTATTAGCGATTTTGTGGGAATAACAACAGTATTTGTGTGGGATAGCAGCAGTGTTCTGGGAATAATGGTAGGGATGAACTGCGTACTAACGGGCATCTCTTCAACTGAAAACGGTACTCCAGAAGTGCCAAAGTCGTTCGAGGTAAAAGCAAATACAGTAAACACGAATGCAGAGGTGGACAGAATTAGGAAATAGCAAGTACAATAATTTCATATACCTGACGAATAGTTCGTCTCCTCAGAAAATCAGCCGTCGTACTCCCCAACAACGTCCACAATGTCGAGAAGCGTTTTGCTGCTTTGCAGAAAAGACTATGCAAAAATTATTTTCTAAGACACGTTTACGAAAACTTGACGTTGTAATATATTAAAAAAGATCACGTAGAGTTGGCTCCTACAAAATAAAGTACAAATTATTTTATTTGCCCCATCATTTGGTCAGGCGAGACAAATAGGGGAGCACAAAACGGCAAATAGTCTTTGATGGTTCCTCAAACGAACAAGGTGCTCTCTCTCTCTCGATGAAAGTTTAGAGATCGGGCCTAACTTGTTACTTGAATTGATCAAGGCTTTTCTGCAGATCTCTCCATAGCCTGACGGTAGAGATATTGCTAGATTCTTTTAGTACAAGGCCACCAATAACAGAGTTGAAGATCACATTAATGTAAGGCAAAGGACAATTTACCGATTCACACTTCTTCCTTTCGGCCTAGCATGCAGCCCGTTTCTGTTTTGAGCAACTATTCGTGATCTTGCAGACACTTACCAGTCCCAGTTCCCTGAAGCAGATATCTTACCTTACAGGGATGACTTCGTTATAATAACTGAGTTGGAAAGCAACCTAGTCTCACTGCATTGTGAGTTACCTTTGATAATGAAAAAAATGCCACTGTGGAAGTGGCTAATTCGCATCAATTATCCCCAATCTGTAAGGTGGAGGGAATAGAGATCCAAACAAAAGTCGCGATGTGGAACTCCAAATAAGACACATTCGGAGCGAGCCAGGCCAAGTCACCGTGAGTTGCGAATAGAGATCCAAACAAAAGTTGCGATGTGGAACTCCAAACAAGACACATTCGGAGCGAGCCAGGCCAAGTCACCGAGAGTTAACAGAATTACGGATCGCTATTTCTGCTGACAAAACACGCCCGTTCCTAGCACAAAAGGGTATCACATGGATGTTCATAGCACCATGGTCGATTTGGTGGAGACGATGGAGAAAACGAATCGTTGGTCCAATTAAACGGAGCCTCCGCAAGGTACTGGGTCGCTGCAGCATGAACGAGGAGGGCCTACAAACTATACATGAGGAAGTAGAAGCCGTCTTAAATTCAAGGCGCACCATACAAGTTTCCTTGTGGGAGGAAGGCTTGCCAAACTATCCACGAACCCTGATCCACCAAAATCAACAAATCTAGTACGGAAATTTAAGCTGCTGCAGAACACGTCCGGAAATATGTGTAAGCGCTGGAGAAAAGAGTATTCTTCGGACATTCCATCAAATTAAGAAAGCTTTGCAAACCGCTGAAGGTTCGGACTGCAGATTTTACACTTCTTCATGAGGATGCACTCCGCCGCTACTTGTAGAAGAGAGCGAATGGGAAAAAAATTACGGACAGGCCGCGACGGACTACCTTGAGCTGTTGTCCTGGATGGAAGACATGCTGCCAGCCCTGTGCAACTGGTCGTCCCTCTGGAAGTCGACCAGTATTGTTGGGATGTAGAAGATCGGAGATACTGTAATTCTTCGTCCTGAGCACTTTATCTTCGTATCCATCTATTGTAAAATATCGTTCACTGTCTTGTTGAATATCGTTGCTATTTGCTGTCATAGTGAATAAATACTATTTAAGAGTGGTGGGTTTGCACTTCCGTACTTCCGCAACTCAACGGAGACATAGGAAAAGGACAGAGGCAAAGGTAATACGTGTCAATGTGGATAATTTTTGCGCCAGAGAGGTTAATTTTTTAAAGGAACCGTCAGTGGCAATATTGGAAATTCCAAAAGAGGACGATTGTTGCACAGAAGGAGTAGACTATGGAAGGGCGCAGGATGCTACTAAGACTGCATTGCGTGAGAAGGTGAAGTATTTCAAGGGAACAGACAACGCTCAGATGGCAGAAATGTTGTTACATTTTTAAAACTTTTTCTTTAAAAAAAAAAAGGTCGTTGCCTGCAACGCCTGTGATACAACAGAACGGATTCCTATGAGGAACAAAGCGCCCGTGCACTGGGGTCCATACAGAATACCACAGTTCCTGTGGCCGATTTTGGCAAAGTTTACTAACGAGCAGTCGGCCGACAGTAGTAGCCCCGGGTGGGAAGTGTAATTGCACTGAAGTCTACTAGCGAATCGAGGAAGTATCATTTCTACCGCTACTGCTGCCATTTGAACTACAATTACTTACCACATTCCAACATCACGGAAACCGTTGATAATCTCGGGCAGTGTCGGTATTTCTCGAGGATGGACTTGAGGAGCGGGTACCATCAGTTATAGGTGCCTCCAGAGTGTAGAGCTAAAACTGTGTTTATAGTACCTTGGGATTTTTTTTCTGAGTCGTCAGTATTCTGATCGGTTTCATGCGTATCGCCACGAACTCCTCTCACGTGTCATGCCTTTCATCTCAGAGTAGCATTTGCAACCCACGTACGCAATTATTTTTGGATGTATTCCAATTTTTGTCTTTCTCTACAGTTATTACCTTCTACAGCTTTCTCTGGTACCAAGGAAGTCATTCCCTGCTGTCTTAACAGCTTTCGTATCATCCTGTCCCTTATTCTTCTTCTCAGTGTTTTCCATATATTCCTTTCCGTGCCGATTCTGCAAAGAACCTGCTCATGCCTTACCTTAACAGTCCACCTAATTTTCAACATTCTTCTGCAGCACCATTTCTAAAATGTTTCTGTTCTCTTCTGTTCCGATTTTCCCACACTCCTGTCTCATTACCATATAATACTGTGCTCCAAATTTTCATATTCAGAAATTTCTTCCTCAAAGTAAGACCAATGTTGGACCTAGTAGACTTCTCTGGGCCAGGAATGACCCTTTCGCAATTGCTAGTCTGCTTTTTATGTACTCCTGTATTATTTTGCCGCCTTTCTTTCATCTACTTAGTGATCACCACATCTGATGCTAAGTTTTTCGCTGTTCTCATTTCTGCTACTTCTCATTACTTCCGTCTTTCTCCGATTTACTCTCACTCCACATTCTGTACTCATTTGATAGTTCATTCCATTCAGCAGATTCTGTAATTCTTCTTCACTTTCACTGAGTTCAGCAATGTCATCAGCGAATCTTATCATTGGTATCCTTTTACCTTGAATTTAAACCCATTTCTAAAACTTTCTTTTATATCCACCGTTGCTTCTTCGACGTATAGCCTGAAGAGCGGGGCGAAATTCCACACACTTTTTAATCAGAGCACTTCGTTCTTGGTCTTCCAGTCTTATTGTTTCCTCTTAGTTCTTGTACATATTGTGTATTACCCGTCTTTCCCTATATCTTACCCTTAATTTTCTCAAGATTTGTAACGTCTAATACCACGTCGTCAGACGCTATTTTCCAGGTTGACAAATCCTAGGAACATATATTGATGTTTCTTCTCTTGCTTCCATTATCAATCACAACCTCGGAACTGCCTCTGGTGCCTTTGCCTTTGGTAAAGTCAAAATGATTCTCATCTAACATATCCTAAATTTTTTTTACATTCTTCTGTGTATTATTATTCAGCAACTTGGATGCATGAGCTGTTAAGCTGATTGTGTAATAATTCTCGAACTTGTCGGCTCTTATAAACTTCGGAATTGTGTGCATGATGTTTTTCCCAAAGCCTGATGGTATATCGCCAGTCTCATACATTCTACAAACCAACGTAAATAATCGTTTCGTTGCTGCTTCCCCCAACGATATTGGAAATTACGATGGAAAATTATCGATGCCTTATTTGATTTTAAGTCTTCTAAGGCCCTTCTAAAATCTGATTCTAACACTGTACCCCTTTTCTCTACCATAACGATCTTTCTTCACATCATAAGGTCCTCCCACTCATAGGGACCATCAGCGTTCTCTTCCCACCTACTCGCTCTTTCCTCTGCATTTAACACTGGAATTCCCACTGCATTCTTAATGTTACCTCCCTTACGTTTAATTTTACCAGAAGTTGGCTTGACTTTTCTATATGCTGAATCAGTCCTTCCGACAATCAATTATTTTTGGATTTCTTCACGTTTGTCATGTAGCGATTTCGCCTTAGCTTCCCTGCACCTGCTGCTCATTCCATTCCTAAGAGACTTGTATTTCTGTATTCCTGATTACCCCGGAGCATTTTTGTATTTTCTCCTTGCGTCGAGCAACAGAAGTATTTGTTCTGTTACCTATGGTCTCTTCGCAGTTACCTTCTTTGTACCTATGTTTTCCTTCCCAACTTCTGTGATGGCCCTTTTTAGAGATGTCCATTCCTCTTCACCTATACTGCCTACTGAGCTGTTCCTTATTGCTGTATCTGTAGCGTTAGAGAACTTCAAGCGTATCTCGTCATTCCTACTTCCGTATCTCACTTCTTTGCTTATTGATTCTTCCTGACTAATGTCTTAAACTTCAGCCTACTCTTCATCACTATTGTGATCTGAGTCTATGCCTGCTCCTGGGTATCCCTTACAATCGAATATCCGATTTCGCAAATTTTACCTAACAATGATGCAATCTAACAGAAATTTGCCTGTGTCTCCAGGCCTTTTCCAGGTATACCTCCTCATTTTGTGCTTCCTGAATACAGTATTCGCTGTTAACATCTGAAGTTTATTGCAGAACTCAATCAGTCCTCTCTCATTCTTAGTACCAAGCCCATGTTCGCCTGTAACCCTGTCTTCTACTGCTTCCCATACAACCGCTTTCCATACCACATGATTACTAGATTTTCGTTTCTGTCTATATTCCGAATTGCCTATTCAACATCCTCATACGCGTTCTCTATCTACTCATCTTCAGCTTGCGACATCGGCATGTTGGTTTGCTGTCGATTCTTATGCGAACAACCCTATTACTGAACTGTCCATAGTAACTCTCTGTCCTACCTATCAATTCATAACGAATCCTACTCTGTTGATATTACTCTACACTCATCTGACGAGAAATCCTTGTCTTCTTTCCATTTCAGTATGCTGACGCCCACTAGATCTAGATAGAGTCTTAGCATTTACCTTTTCAGATTTCCTAGCTCTCCTATCACGTTCAAACTTCTGGCTTTGATCCATTATAAATGGTTTATAAACAAACCAATCTTCTGATCTTCCATACCCCGATTCGTAGGATGTTATTGTTCCGTTGGTTATCAGTCTTTTTCTCATGGTCACCTCCCCCTTGGCAGATCCGAATTGGGCCTGATCATGAATCTTCTGCCAATGAAATTAACATGACACTTGTTGAATTCCCCCCTGCGGCTTCGGGGGTAAGAATAGGCCCGCGGTATTCCTGCCTGTCATAAGAGGCGACTAAAAGCAGTCTCAAACGTTTCGGCCTTAATGTGATGGTCCCTAAGGGGTTTGACCAATACCTTTCAAATTTTTCTGTTAGTGCGTATCATTTGGGGAAGGACGCCTTACGTGGTGTATTATACATCCATCTTGCCCTAACATCAGGCAGCTTCGTTATTGTCATGGAGTTGGACCTACACCAATCTTCCGGCCACATCGGCTGCAGTGTTCCGGGTAGCATACATTCCCTCCATTGTGCACTTCCATCTTTGCCCTCATGATGTACATGGATATTTGACACGCGACATCCAGCACGGTAGCCAGTCCGTTGTGGTGGGGTCCTCATGTGCCCTCTTGGTGGTAGCCCCCTGACTACACAGGGATTGCACTGCTGATGCCTGAGCTGCTACCCCCCCCCCCCCCCCCATATATGCCAAGGAGTAGATGCCTATCCCTCTGGGGCATCGGGACTCCGGGAAAAGACCATCCTTCCAGGTGGACTTTGCTGTGGCTGGGTGGCGCCGGTGGGGAGAGCCCCTGGTCAGATTGGGTGGCATCAGAGCGGATGACCCGCAATGAAGCGTGGTACATCATCTCTCGCTGGTGGGCCTCCACCAGCAGTCTCTAAGCGATCAAGGTCTAACCTCAATGGCAAGCAATACGATCCAAGATCATTTCCCCCCCTGGCCACTCCATGGGAGGAATGTACGGCTAAAGAAGGCTGTGGAGATTATTTACCCCGGTACCTCGTGTGTACACGAGTTGATGGTGAATCTTTTATGTCAACCAAGCCCCAGTTTTTTGTGGAGCATTTAGAGGACAAGTTCGGGGAGGTGGATGGCTTGTCCAAAATGCGCTCTGGTTCAGTTCTCATCAAAACAACATCCTCTGCTCAGTCACGGAGGTTGCTCACTTGTGAAAAGTTGGGGGATGTTTCAGTTAACATCATGCCCCATAAGAGTCTAAACATGGTCCAGGGTATTATCTTCCACAGGGATCTTCTTCTGAAGTCCGACAATGAACTACGCACCAACCTAGAACGACGAGGTGTTCACTTCAACTGGCCCATCCATCATGGTCCGATGGATAATCAGGTAGCCACCGGTGCCTTCATCTTAGCCTTCAAGGGTGATGTCTTACCCTAAAAGGTTAAGGTGATGGTTTACTGTTGTGATGTGTGGCCATATATCCCTCCTCCGATGCGGTGTTTTAAATGCTGGAAGTTCGAGCACATGTCATCTTGCTGTACTTCCATCATCACGTGTCGAGATTGTGGTCATCCTTAGCATCCCAATACTCCATGAGCCCCGCCTCCTATCTGTGTTAACTGCGGAGAACACCATTCCCCCTGCTCACTGGATTGTAGGATATTCCAGAAAGAAAGGAGGATAATGGAATATAAGATGCTGGACCGCCTGACCTACACCGAGGCAAGGCGGAAATATGAGCGGCTACATCCTGTGCCAATGACATCATCCTATGCCGCTGCTGCAACACTGGTTCTATCCTCTACCGTGTCGTCACATACAGTTGGCTCTCCACTATGTCAGAATTCACCGGCCCCCTTGATTGTGGGAGGCACTTCACTCCCTGTTGCTCCTGCTCCATCTCCTCCAGGAGCAACACCACCCCACCCATCAGGGACATTAGTTACCACTTCCCAGCCGGAGAAGCGTATGATTTCTTCGGCTACTGTCGCCAGGAAGGGGTCCCTTGGGGCCCTCCCATCCCAGGCTTTGCCCAGTGCCAAAGCAGACACCCGCATATTTCTCAAGCAACCACCGGTCGCTGGTCGTAGGCCTCACGGTCGTCGTCAGTCCCTGAGACTGACCCAGTGAGGCCCTCCCAGACAGACCCACCAAAGACACAGCATGCAAAGCAGCAGAAGAAAAAGGCTCCCAAGCATCCTGACATTGTGGTGGCACCTGTCCCACCACAACCTTCCAACTCTACGTCTAAGGATGAAGTGGAGATTCTGGCGTCCACTGAGGACCTGGAAGTCGCCGGTCCCTCAGACGCCATGGATGTCACTCGCACGGGTAGTGAATCGATGGCAGCGAGTGAACAAGCAGCGTAAACTGCCTTCCCAGTCCCTTCACGCCTTTTTGAGCCATGGATAATATCATCCTCCAGTGGAACTGCAGCGGTTTCTTCCACCATCTAGCTGAGCTCCGTCAACTTATCACCCTTTCTTCTGCATTGCTCTTCAGGAAATTTGGTTTCCAGCAATGCGAACCCCCGCCCTCCGTGGCTATCGAGGTTATTATAAGAACCGGGCATCTTATGAAAGGATGTCTGGTGGCATCTGCATATATGACCTTCACTCTCTTCACAGCGAGTCTGTCCCTCTACAAACACCTTTAGAGGCTGTCGCTGTTCGGGTGTGGACGCCACAGGCTGTTACTGTCTGCAGCCTTTACCTTCCACCAGATGGTGATGTCACGCAGCATGTCCTGGCTGCGCTGATAGCCCAATTGCCGCCACCATTCTTGTTACTGGGCGACTTCAACGCCCATAACCCTCTGTGGGGTGGGTCAGTGGTAACAGGTCGAGGCACCAACGTTGAGCATGTATTGGCACAGCTCGATCTTTCCATTTTAAATGATGGTGCCTTCACACATTTCAGTGTGGCGCATGGCACGTACTCCGCCATCGACCTTTCGATCTGCAGCCCTAGCCTCTTACCTTCTGTCCAATGGAGCGTGCATGACGATCTTTCTGTCACTGCCACAGCGTCACTCTTCTGTGCGCCCTAGCAGATGGGGTATGAATAAGGCTGACTGGGACTAGTTCTCCTCCATTGCCGCTATTGAGCCTCTCTCTAATGACGCCATTGATGCAGTGGTTCACTCGGTCTCCACCGGCATCGTTACTGCGGCAGAATCTGCCATTCCCCGTTCTTCTGGGTCCCCTCAGCGGTGGACTGTGCCTTGGTTGTCGCCTGCCATCGCCGAGGCGATTAAAGATCGCCGGCGGGCGCTCCAGCATCACAAGTGGCATACATCTTTAAAAAACTTTGTCGCCTTTAAACGGCTCCGAGCGCGGGCTCGTCGCATCATTCACCAACACCAGCAGGAGTGCTGGGAGCGGTATGTGTCCACCATTGGCCTCCATGTCTCTCCATCGCAGGTCTGGGCCAAGATTCGACGCCTCTTTGGCTATCGGAACCCTGTCAGCATCCCTGCGCTCTCACTGAATGGAGCAGTTTGTACTGACTCCGAAGTAATTGCCAACCGCTTGGCAGAGCAATTTGCTCTGAGTTCCGCTTCTGCGAATTGCCCACTGGCCTTCCGCTCCATTAAAGAGCGGATGGAACGTCGGGGCCTTTCCTTTCGCACCTACCATCATGAATCCTACAATGTTCCATTCAGTGAGTGGGAATTTCACAGTGCCCTAGCCGCTTGCCCTGATAAGGCTCCCGGGCCAGATCGTATCCACTGTCAGATGCTGAAACACCTTTCGGTGGACTGCCAGCAACGTCTCATCGACCTTTACAACCATATTTGGGTCGAGTGTGAGTTTCCGTCGCAATGACGGGAAAGCACTGTTATCCCCGTTTTGAAACCCGGCAAGAACCCTTTGGAGGTGGACAGCTACCAGCCCATTAGCCTCACCAACGTTCTTTGCAAGTTGCTTGAACGGATGGTGAGCCGGCGGTTGAGTTGGGTACTCGAGTCCCGGGGCCTTCTGGCTCCATCTCAAGGTGGGTTCCGTAAAGGCCGCTCTGCCGCCGACCATCTGGTGAGCCTTGAGTCAGCCATCCGTACAGCCTTTGCCCTCAGTCAGCACTTGGTCGCGGTCTTTTTCGACATGTGGAAGGCGTACGATGCGACATGGCGTCATCACATCCTCTCTACACTTCATGGTTGTGGTCTTCAGGGCCCAATGCCGATTTTCATCCGAAATTTTCTGTAGCATCGAACCTTCCGCGTGCATGTCGCGGCCTCCCATAGTTCCTCCCGAGTTCAGGAGAATGGGGTACCACAGGGCTCTATCTTAAGTGTTTGCCTGTTTTTAATAGCAGTTAAAGGGCTCGCTGTGGCGGTGGGAACGTCTGTCCCAGCGTCCTTGTATGCTGACGACCTCTGCCTTTTCTATAGCTCCATTGACATTGCAGCTGCTGAACGTCAGCTGCAGGGCGCTATCCGCAAGGCGCAGTCTTGGGCTGTAGCGCATGGCTTCCAGTTTTCAGCAGCCAAGATCTGCGTTATGCATTTCTGCCGGCGACGCACTGTTCACCCGGAGCCGTGGCTTTATCTTGCCGGCGAACTTCTTGCTGTGGTGGAGACACATAGGTTTTTGGGTGTGGTTTTTGATACCTGGTTGACTTGGCTGCCTCATATTCGGCAGCTTAAACGGATGTGTTGGCGGCATCTAAATGCTCTGCAATGCTTGAGCCACGCCAGTTGTGGCGCCGAGCGATCTACCCTCTTACGGCGCTACCAGGCGTTAATCCAGTCCCGTCTGGATTATGGGAGCCTGGCTTATGGTTCAGCATTCCCTTCTGCGTTGCGGGTGCTTGACCCAATCCTTCACAGTGGGATGCGCCTTGCGACTGGTGCTTTCCGGACCAGCCCTGTGACCAGCTTACTTGTGGAGGCAGGTGCCCGTCCACTGCAGTTACGGCGCCAACGTTTACTGGCCGCTTATGCTGCCCATGTTCCCATGTTTTTAGCTTGCCCAGGCATCCAAATTATCGTCTTCTGTTCCCACAGTCGGTCGTCCATCTCCCAGAACGTCGGCCCTGGTTGGGTTATACGATCGCGGTCCGAGTCAGAGAGCTTCTCTCGGGGCTTGAGGTTTTCCCTCTTCCACCTCCTTTCCAGGCCCCTCTGCGTACACCCCCATGTTGTGTGCCCCGCCGTTGCCTTCGGCTCGGATTGGCACAGGGCCCGAAGGACTCAGTCCCTCCGGAGGCCCTCCGCCGCCGCTTCCTATCCATCCTTGCTACGTATCAGGGCTCTGGCATTGTTTATACTGACGGTTCGATGGTTGCTGGTCGCGTCAGTTATGCTCTGACTCCAGGGGACCACTACGAACAACATTCCTTGCCGGCTGGTTCAGCGTTTTCACTGCTGAGCTGGTCGCCATCTTTCGTGCCCTAGAGTATATCCGCTCCTGCTCAGGTGAGTCCTTCGTTATCTGTAGCGACTCCCTGAGCAGTTTACCAGCTACCGACCAGTGCTTCCCTCGCTCTCGTCTGATGATGGCTGTCCAGGAGTCCCTCCATGCTCTTGCCCGTTGCGGCCGCTCTGTGGTCTTTGTGTGGACCCCAGGCTATGTTGGGATACCCGGCAATGAAAATGTTGACCGCCTGGCGAAAGAGGCCTCCAGTAAACCATCTCTGGACAATGGCCTCCCGGAGACTGATTTGCGAGCTGTCTTACGCCGCAAAGTTTTCGCGCTTTGGGACGCTGAATGGCGCGATCTGACCACGCCCAATAAACTCCGTGCTATCAAGGTGACGACGACTGTGTGACGCTCCTCCTTGCGAGTCTCTCGCAAGGAGTCTGTCGTCCTCTGCCGACTGCGCATCGGGCACACATGGATGACGCACGGCCACTTATGCGGGTCGGCTTTGACAGTGGTCCACATTTTGTTGGCCTGTCCACTTTTAACTGTGCTCAGGCAGACGTTTGCGCTGCCTGATACGCTCCATGCCCTTTTAACTTATGACAATGCTATGGCAGGCTTAGTTTTGCGTTTCATTCGGGCAGGGGGCTTTTATCACTCAGACTAAGTGTTTGTTCTTTTGTATTGATTGTGGCCTTTGGCCAACGATTTTAGTCTGAGTTTTTAGTGTGTTTTTTTTTCTTTCGGTGGTTGGCTTTTCCTTTTTTGTCTCTATGGTCGGCCAACCACTGTCACACACTGTGTGATTTTAATTCGTTTTGTCTGAGTCTGTCTTGTCCTGTGTCGTCTTTTGTCTCCACTATTTGTTTTTACTCTGTGTGGGTGTTTTTAAGTTTTGGAACAAGGGGCCGATGACCGTAGCAGTCTGGTCCCTTTAATCCCACAAACCAACCAACCAGCTTATTGAATTACAGGCCAAATGTTCTGTGGATAAATTTATGTGTCTTTAGTGCAGTGGTTTCCATTACCTTCTGCATCGTCGTCTCATTTATCGTTGCTGATTCTTTCGCCTTTCAGGGGCGATAAGGGAGTGGGGACATCATCAGTATAAAAGAATGCTATTTGGTTTAAAGAAACCACAAACTACATTACAGCTTTTGTTGGAGGAGTGTTGAAAGAAGTGAAGCCTCATCAACTTTTAGTGTATCTGGTTGACATAATTGATTTTTCAAGAGATATTTAGGAACATGTTCAACGACTGAGGGAAGTATTCAACAGGATAAGTGTGGCACGTTTAAACTGAGTTCTGGAAAATTCTGATCCGAATTTAATGGTGGTGTCGGGTTTTCAGTATCAGGAACAAGCAAGAGTTGCAGTCTTTCCTTTGTCTCACAAAGTATTCTAGAAAATACGTGAGGTGGTTTGCAGATAGAGCATTACCGCTTAAGCAGTAACTGAGGAAACGTGTCAAATTTTATGTTATCTGAGGGGTGTCAAAAAGAGTTTGTTGGGGCAAAGGAAGTATTTACGTTGCATCCAGAGTTAGTGTTCCGAGATTTTCGGAATCAATTTGTATTATCATGTGATGTTTCAGCCACTTTCTTGGATGTGTTTTGAGCCATGAGGTCGATGGAGAATAATATCCATTGAGACAACTGAGTGGAGCTGGGAGGCGTTGTGCTCCCATAGAGAGACAGATGCTTAAAAAGGTGTATGGAGTAACCCGTATGGGAGGAAGTCTGAAGTAGTGACTGACCATGCTGCTTTGAAGTGATTAGTAAGTCTGAAGTATCCTCCCAGTAGACTGATGAGGCTGGAATTAAAACTCGTGAATTTGAGCACAAAGTAATCCACAAACCATATAAGAAACGCGGAAATGTAGATGCATTAACCAGGTAGGTGGCAGTGATACAAGTGCTGGGTCAAGAACTTGCTTGAGTGGCAGCACAGTACTGATGGATAATGTAAGGCGTCAGTAAGCAGCATCGATTCAGCATGTGTGATGTGTTGTTATGTAGGGAGACGAGATTATGGTCATGGACGGTCGTACCAGTGAAGTTAAGAAAAGAGGTAGTGAGGGAAGTGCAAGGTCTCGCTTTATCTGGTCATGGAGGTGCTGAGTGAGGAAGTGGAGGGTGAGGGAGAAGTAATGGCGGGGATGAGGGAAAAGTGATGTCGATCAGTACGTCAGGAATTGTGTGCAGTGTGCACAGTGTACTATTTCGATGAGAAACAAGTCCTCTTGCAAAGGTTACCAGAAGCAACACAACCATTTCGTTTCATTGAGTTGGATGTGTCGGGACTAATCTTCAAAACTCCAGAAGGGAATCGTTTTGCGCTGATTATAACAGACAGTTTTTTTCCGTTACATTGAGTTGATGATAATTCGTGTCAGACCTGTTGATGGAAGTGTGTCGGTTGTTGACATTGAAAAAAATTAAGAAGTATTCCACTTCGTCCACAATCAGACGTACAAGTGGTGGGGCTTCATCGGACGATTAGCAGGATGTTTAGTTATTATGTGAATTCCCACCGATTGGAACACGTTTTATCTTTTGTATCAATTGCTTATAATTCAAAGGTACACACTAGCACCGGTATGTCGCCATTTGAGGTGGTGTACGGTAAGAAGATGCCGTCGCTATTCGATACGAGTAAGCAGAAAGGGAGCAGGAACGGAGGGTCAGTCCAAGAATTTGCGAAAATTGTGAAAGAGGTTTGGAAAGAAGTTGAGCAAGCAAATACCAGGGTACTGCATAGAGGAACTTTACCTCGATATTAAGTGGGCCAGTTAGTGGTGTCATCGAGTCCATATACTACAAAAGGGAAGACGAAGAAGTACCAGGACCCGTACCAACTGATGAAACCACGTTATCTGTGAATGTGAAGATGCAATTGAAACAAGGTCAACGACTGTACACGTCGGACGTTCACGGCCTTTCAAGTGTGCGCCAGAAGCAATCCCACTGAGAATATTGGGCGAGCCAAGGTTCAAATGGTTCAAATGGCTCTGAGCACTATGCGACTTAACTTCTGAGGTCATCAGTCGCCTAGAACTTAGAACTAATTAAACCTAACTAACCTAAGGACATCACACACATCCATGCCCGAGGCAGGATTCGAACCTGCGACCGTAGCAGTCGCGCGGTTCCGGACTGCGCGCCTAAAACCGCGAGACCACCGCGGCCGGCGGCGAGCCAAGGAAGAAAGGGAAAGGTAAGATGCGGAAGAATGAGCAATGGGAGAAGGAGGTCCATGTATCTCGTAAATCAATATGGAGTTGCATCAGTTTCACGAAGAGTGCAAAGCATTATGCAAAACCGGTAGGAAGGAGTCTGTCCGTCGCCATCGCCGACAATAGCGACGCCTGGCATTCAGTTCCTGCTTCTTCGTTGCGTACCCGGTCCGCTGAAAAGAAATCCCTCAGACCGTAGGGGGTAACTCTAACATCCGACTACTGCCCTGTCCCTTGCGGCCTCGCTCATCGTACTCAAATGAACTGCAAAAAAATTCATGCAAGATCCCCACCAAGAAAAAGCAATGAGTACAGAGTTAGATGGCTCCCCTAGCAATCACTGACAACATTCGTTATAACGGTTAACAATCTTTATTAAAATGGGAAGTAAAACGTCATAATATTGATTATCAGTTAAGTGATAATTAGTAAATGAGATGTGTCAGTCCGGCAATAAGCTTTTGCGTATTTTTGGGTAATTTGTGCTCCGTTTTAAGCAAAAAGTAGTCTCAGGCATCCGATTGTTTATGATGTCACATCTCGGGTGTAGTACGTGTTGCGGAATTATACAGTGTGGCCATCGAGAAATAGTAAAATTTCAGAGCGCCATCCTGCTAACGTGTAGGTGTGCTCACACCATCTACCACGTCTGATTGCACCCACATAGTATGCCATTCAGAGCAGCATGGAACTTGGCCAGGTGCGTATTGAGGCAATGGCAGAGCTCTGTAGTGTGCTGAGTATTGCAGTTGCGCAGTGCACAAAGCACCTTGGAATGGACCGTTATTTACGTGTACCAGACAGACGATCAGTATCCAGGAAGATAAAAAAGATGGATGAGATGGATTCTGTAACATGTGTGAAGCAGCTCGGACGCTGGGAAACAACCGGCGAAGTTCGTGCACCACAGCAACGAAGCTCGTAGCGTTCTCTCTGTCGCCATTCCCGAACATTACAAATCTGTCGCCGGTCTTTGCAAAGCACTGCGAAATAGGATTTCAAGTTTCATCGTTGTGAAATGCAAGTGGCTCATCTGTTACGGCCGGGGAATAAAGTGAATAGGGGTAATTTCTCAACAACATTACTACACCGTATTGACCAGGAAGACGCATTTCAGACGAATATTGTGACGTCTGAAGAGACAAGCTTTCGTCTGAATGGGCTTGTAAATAAATGAAAGTACGGATATTTTTCGGAGAAATAGCACGGCCGGGGAGATCACTTGACCTTTGAGCCACTGATATTCTTCTGTAGGATCATCTCAAGAGCAAAGCTTTTCGCGGAACTTTCATTATAATGATGAGCTGAAAGCCGCAATCTGGGAACAGACAGATGCCGTTTCTCAAGAAATAATTGATATCATAATGAGGACTTCAAGCGAACGTCTTCAGCAACGTACTAGCAAAAATCAAAGTAATTTGTGTAACGTACTTTCAAAGAAATAAACTTGTATTTCGCTTTACAATAAAGGCGGTGTATGTAGAATAGTTATCTAGTGCAAGTAATACTGACGTAAATATTGTTCAAATCGATTTCGTATTTCTAAATTTTCGAAAGGCCTTTAAACTGCGTGCTTATGGAATATCGTTCAGTTATGTGACTGGATTCGTGATTTCCTGTCAGAGGGGCCACAGTTCGCAGTAACTGACGGAAAGTCGTCGAGTAAAACAGAAGTCATTCCTGGCGTTTCCCATGGTAATGCGGCTGGTCCCGGCGGAGGTTCGAGTCCTCCCTCGGGCTTGGGTGTGTGTGTTTGTCCTTAGGATAATTTAGGTTAAGTAGTGTGTAAGCTTAGGGACTAATGACCTTAGCAGTTAAGTCTCATAACACTTCATACACATTTGAAAATTTTGAACACGGTAATGTTATGGCCCCTCTGTTGTTCTTTATCCATAAAAAGATTTAGGAGACAACCTGGGCATACGTCTTAGGTTGTTTGCAGATGATGCTGTCGTTTATCGTCTAGTGAAGTCATCATAAGATCAAAACAAATTGCAAAACGGTTTAGAAAAGATATCAGAATGGCGCAAAAACTGGAAATTGATCTTAAATAATGGAAAGTGTGATGTCATCCATATTAGTACAAAAAGAATCGTTGAACTTCGGTTACACAATAAATTAATCTGATGCAAAGGCCGGAAACTCAACTAAAGACCCAGTAATTACAATAACGAACAACTTAAATTGGAAAGAATATATATAAAACGTTTGCCTTTTATTGGCAGAGCATAAAATGTGACCGACCTACTAAAGACTCTGCCTACACTATGCCTCTTTTAGAATACTGCTGCGCGGCCTGGAATCCTTAGTTAGGATTAACGGAGTGCATCGAGAAAGTTCAAAGAAGAGCAGCACGTTTTGTATTATCGCGAAGTAGGGGAGAGAGTGTCACGGATACATGATTTGGGATGGTAGTTATTAAAACAAAGGCGTTTTTCCTTGCAGCTGAACCTTCTCACGACATTTTAATCACCAACTTTCTCCACCGAACTCGAAAATATTTTAAATATTTTGTTGACGCCGACCTACATAGGGAGAAACGAACATCATAATAAAACAAGGGAAATTACAGCTCGCACGGAAAGAATAGGTGTTTGTTTTTTCCGCCCGCTGTTCGAGAGTGATTACTCAGAATTATTGTGAACGTGGTTTAATGATCCCTTCTGCCAGGCATTTAAATGTGATTTGCGGAGTATCCATGTGGATGCTGATGTAGATACACGCTAAACCTCGTAATAGCAAAATGTTTCCCGTGAGCCACCCTGTAGCATTTTGCAGGTACATTCAGTGGTATATGTGATTACTGTCTGCAAAATATGTTACGAGTTGTATTACTAGTAAACAAATAATAAATATATCACCCTGATGCGGCAGTTTTACCGCATGAACAGCGAAAATATAGTAAGCAATACATCTCTTCCCTTTTCTTATTTTGTATCCGGGGTCAAACACAAAGAGCGAAAGGCTATTTACAATTTGTACAGAAACCAGATGGCAGTTATAAGAGTCGAGGGGCATGAAAGGGAAGCAGTGGTTGGGAATGGAGTGAGACAGGGTTGAACCCCCCCTCCCCCCCCCCCCCCCCCGATGTTTTTCAATCTGTATATTGAGCAAGCAGTAAAGGAAAGAAAAGAAAAATTCGGAGTAGGTATTAAAATCCATGGAGAAGAAATAAAAACTTTGAGGTTCGCCGATGACATTGTAATTCTGTCAGAGACAGCAAAGGACTTGGAAGAGCAGTTGAACGGAATGGATAGTGTCTTGAAAGGAGGATATAAAATGAACATCAACAAAAGCAAAACGAGGATAATGCAATGTAGTCGAATTAAGTCGGGTGATGCTGAGGGAATTAGATTAGAAAATGAGACACTTAAAGTAGTAAAGGAGTTTTGCTATTTGGTGAGCAAAATAACTGATTATGGTCGAAGTGGAGAGGATATAAAATGTAGACTGGCAATCGCAAGGAAAGCGTTTCTGAAGAAGAAAAATTGGTTAACATTGAATATAGATTTAAGTGTCAGGAAGTCGTTTCTGAAGGATTTGTATGGAGTGTAGCCATGTATGGAAGTGAAACATGGACGATAAATAGTTTGGACAAGAAGAGAATAGAAGCTTTTGAAATGTGGTGCTACAGAAGAATGCTGAAGATTAGATGGGTAGATCACACAACTAATGAGGAGGTATTGAATAGAGGAGAAGGGGAGTTCGTGGCACAACTTGACAAGAAGAAGGGACCGGTTGGTAGGACATGTTCTGAGGCATCAAGGGATCACAAATTTAGCATTTGAGGGCCGCATGGAGTGTAAAAATCGTAGAGGGAGACCAAGGGATGAATACACTAAGCAGATTCAGAAGGATGTAGGCTGCAGTAAGTGCTGGGAGATGAAGAAGCTTTCACAGGACAGATTGGCACGGAGAGCTGCATCAAACCAGTTTCAGGACTGAAGGCCACAACAACAACAACAACAACATGAGGGGCGGGGAAGTGTCAACGAGAAAAGTTTCGCATAGGTTTGAAATTGTATGTAAAGTTTGTTGCAAGTCGTTCAGTGCTCTCATTCTCAAATACTGGAAAAATATACTCTACGTACTTGTTCGCAGTGAGTTACACCGACTCAAGATACACTGACGAAAAAAAAAATCCCATTACCAAGAAGGAGTTGCGCGAGATATACGAATTTGCTAAGTGTGCTTTTACATCCTAAAGATGACGTATATTAATATTTCGCGCCAGCCGCTTAAGAATGGCGCTAGTGGCGCCACTATGAGAATGCAAATCAGGTTTTCTTTAAATAAGCGCTGCAAGGGTCGTGAGTGTTAGCTTTGAAATTGGACGTGTTGAATTGATGTCAGTCAAGAATGCCTTTAAGAGGACGAAGACGCCGTTATAAAGGACTATGAGAAGCTGGATGTTCCTTCTGTGATATTGCAGAAAGAGTTGGTAGGATGTAGTTACTGTACGACTGTTGACAGTAGTGGTCACTGGAAGATACTGCCGCAAGGAGATCGGGTTCCGGTCGGCCATTTGGCACTACAGAGAAGGAATTCAATCGTATTCAGCGTACAGTTGAGGCGTATCGTATAGCGTCTGCAGCGGCAATTAGAGAGCAGTTGGCACTACAGTGACACAACAAACCACTGCAAATAGGTTCCTCCAACGATTGCTCCGAGCCAGATGCATTATATGGTGCGTTCCACTGACAGACCAAAGCTGTTTGCGACTTAAGTGGTGTCAGGCGAGAGCTCACTGGAGGGCGGAATGGAGGCCTGTTGTGTTAGCTGATGAAAGTCGGTTCGGCCTCGGTGCCAACCATGACCGTGTGTTGGTTAGGAGGAGGCCAGGTGAGCGACTACAACCATCCTGTCCGTGGGCTAGACACAGTGGACCCACACCTAGAGTTACTGCTTAAAGTGCGATTTCGTATGACAGCAGAAGCACGATCGTAGCTATTCCACGATGCTGACGCAGATTTTTACGTTAGCCTCGTGATTCGACCTATCGTGCTGCCATTCGTGAGTACCATTCCTGGGATTGTTTTCCAACAGGATAACGCTCGCCCACGTATCGCTGTTGTAACGCAACAAGCTCTACAGAGTGTCGACATGTTTCCGTGGTCTGCTTGACCACCACATCTGTCCCCAATCGAGTATATTTGAAACATCATCGGACCACAGCTTCAGCATCATCCACAAACAGCATTAACCGTCCCTATATTGACCGACCAAGTGCACCACGCATGAAACTCCCAAAAGCTGACATCCGGCGCATGCACGACATATGCATGCACGTTTGCATACTTGCGTTCAACATCCTGGTGGTTAGACTGGTTACTAATGTACCAATATTTCGCATTTGCAGTAACTTATTTCGCGCTATCATTAACCTCTGGTCTTGCAGTGTTAATCACTTAAATGGTTCAAATGACTCTGAGCACTATGGGACTTAACTTTGAGGTCATCAGTCCCCTAGAACTTAGAACTACTTAAACCTAACTAACCTAAGGACATCACACACATCCATGCCCGAGGCAGGATTCAAACCTGCGACCGTAGTGGTGGCGCGGTTCCAGAGCTTAGCGTCTAATCACTTAAATGTGTTACGTAAACAAATGTATTCCCAAAATTTCATTACTCTACATTAATTATATCTTGGTTTTTCGTCAGTGTACGTACAAAACACCTACCGTTAATACTTGTTGTTCTGTGTTAAAACTTTTGTACAGAATTATACCCTGAAATGAGTAGGTTATGACAGCATTTTATACATTTAAATTCGTTCGGTAGTTACGCGAAATATTGAATACAAAACTTTTGTTGTCCTCATACAGGAAACTTGCACCTGATTCCGTGAACCATGAACCAGGAACCACGAAATGAGATAGCCCTTTAGTAGTATAGACGATAAATGCTACATTTCGTCCACGTAGATAAAGCAGAGACATAACTTTCGCTGGTTCCCCTCTTTTGACATGTGTAGCGTTGAAAGAAAAGTAAAAAAGCAACTAAATTATGTCCTGAAATCTCATAATAATAATAATAGTGTCATGTGACGAGGGCCTCCCTTCGGGTAGATCACTCGTCTGGTGCAAGTCTTTCGATTTGACGCCACTTCGGCGACTTGCGCGTCGATGAGGATGAAATGATGATGATTAGGACAACACAACACCCAGTCCCTGAGCGGAGAAAATTTCCGACTCAGCCGGGAATCGAACCCGGGCCCTTAGGATTGACAGTCTGTCACGCTGACCACATTTTTTTTTTAATCTCATTTTGCCCTATATTGGTCGTTGAATTTGTTCGTGGCGGACGTCCGATGACACCCGTTCAGGTTCTATGTTGATTCGTTCACTCAGTTTTTTTATTACAGAGGGTAGCTAACCCTCTGACCGAGCACGCTGAGCTACCATGCCGGTTGTATTACATGGTCAACACAGAATTCATACACGTACACTAAATCGCGAATTCTAATTTTATGTATGGGCTACACTATCAATTTTATCGGAAGTCCGATCTTTGTTCTAGATGAATTCCTTACCACACGTCGAATACTCCAGCCGCACACCATTTGTTACAGGTGTGTTGCTCTAGTACGTGAATATGGATACAGAAATTGTAACAAGTGCATGCGTAACTGCGAGGAAGACAAGCTTGCAGAAGAATGGCCGGTATCGGCAATGGAGCGTCATTCTCGTGTGAAAGCAAAGCACTGTGTAGTGTGCGTGCTGACACATAGCGCATCGATTTTCACGGTACGATACGGCTCTGACCTTTCGACGGTACGAGAATTGCCTCGGCTCATCTCTTAGTCGGTCGCTGGAGTTCCCACACGGCACAGAGCTCGCGTTTTGCCTGGGCAGAGCGGAAAAACTGATTACCTTGTGTGAAAACGCTTTTGATATACGGCTTGACTGTTTGACAAATTGCCAAATAAATATTTCCGTCGACACGTTGCGAGGTAAATATATATCCCAGACAAAATGAAAACATCGTCTCTCGCGACATATTGTAGGTAGCTTTGTTACTGGAGAGACGAAGAAAGAGGTAGAGGGAGAGTGACCGGAACTGAAAAATGATACCACGTCGAGTATCCTTTGATGTACAGTTTATGAAAGAAGGTCATTAAATATTCGTTTGCAAAAAATGAGGATGATATGTAATGGAATAAATGTAACAGTATCAAAATGCCGAAAACTCTGCTTCGCTTTTTCATTTTCCTTTTACTCTTCTTTTATGCTCCACCTCTCTCTCTCTCTCTCACACACACACACACACTCCTCTCTCTCTCTCTCTCTCTCTCTCTCTCTCTCTCTCACACACACACACACACACACACACACACACACGCACGCACGCACGCACACGCAATTCTCTTTGTCGTATTTTATTAAAGAATATGATTTACCTTTTTCTGCAAAACAAAGGAGAAATGATAGACATGTCCGAAAGAATAGACACCATGCATTCATAATCTAAAGAGAATCTGAGGACAACCTGAGACGGAGCTCTGAGTGTGGCAGCTTAAAAAGACGCGCCGACCAATGGGAATTCCACCCCCACCCCCACCCCCGCCCCAATCTGCCCTTGGCTGTGATGTGTGATCTTCGTGCCGACTTTTTAGTACAGTGTTACCAGTAAGTGTTCAGTGTTGTGCGTCTTTCCCGAAGTGTTGCGAACGGAAATCATACTGTCGCTGGGTGTGATTTTTATATCTCTTGCGAACAGAAACCAGACTGTCGCCGTGTTTTTAATTGTCTATTTTACCTGTCTGCTTCCTGTGTATTTTATTAGCATCGCTAATCCTTTGTTTTATGTTTTAACTTACCACAATTTTCCACCACTTTACAATTTAAGTCACCGTTTTATCGCCTGCTTTTATTTTTTACTATCTTCTTATGTCTTAAAAATTCTGTAGACTGAAGAGCAGCGTACTAAGCTGCTGCCAGCCCGCTCCCTTCAGGAGGAATGGAAATTCAATAAAGGAAAAAAAATGGGAATTGCAGGCACTAAGCTGGTTTGTATCCGCGTCCCACCTGGAGGTGTGAGTAGCGCCTGCTGTAAGCATATGGCGAGCCGTCTGTAACAGCGGATCGCGGAGGTCGAGTTAGCCCTTTCGCTGCTACAGCCGTGACCTTTGCATTCGTGCTGAGGTGATTTTTGTTATTACTATACTACTCGCCAAATGCTGAGAGACCACGTTCTGGTCAATATGAAATACTTATCATCTGGTTATTCCAAAACTGTGAAGCGAAAAAAAAATCGATTTTTGCACATCTTAGAATCTGATATCGTCGCTTGATAAAGGACTCAATTTCTTTTCTGTATATGCCTCAGTTACTGTGCTACATGAAATTAGGCAAAACATTGCCCGAAATTTTAAATATTTTGCAGAAGTAAACACACATTGCGTGAACTTTGCGTATGGCTGATTTTAGCTCATATATCGCAGAGAATGAAATGTGGCAGAGGTTGAAAATACCGCTTCAGTTGTAAATTACTTTATTTTCACACGACCGGTTTCGGACTGTTATAAGCCCATCCTCAGGTGTCATAGCTGTGCTGTGCTCCCCGAGCGCTGCGTATACCTGGCGCGGTGTGCTGCCTGTGGGCACTCGGAGAGCGCAACACAGCTACGACACTCATAACAGTCCGAAACCGGTCGTGTGAAAATAAAGTAATACACAACTGAAGCTGCATTTTCAACCTCTGCTATAATGCTCAGTTGCGGATGTTCTTCCAACAGGATTGTTTGGAATGAAATGCAGATGTGATATTGAACTTTTATTTAAAATTGATGTCATACGGATAGCTCATTTCGGACTCGGGTTATTGGGTTTTCTTATCCGAAGGACGGTGGCACGCTACGCGCCCATTGAAGTCCTTGCATATCGCGGATCATGTGGTCACAAAAATCGTCATAGATTATAAACAATTCAAGATATCGAAACGAAGTTTTCTGCAAATCATAGCACACAATGTGGCACATACGTTGCTTGATAAATACTTGAAACTTTTTCATTCACCTGGGATGTGGAAGTAACTCGTCCGTCGGCGGCTGGGGACACATTCAGCCGTCCATAGCACCGTAGGAAAATCCAAGCGGCGCGCTTATACACGTCCTCAACACCCGGAAAATGGCGTAGCCGGACGTGAATACACGTCCACAGTAGAAAAAGGGTTAAATGTTTCCTCTGCGGATAAGCAAGCGCGATGCGACGTGCCGAGCGACGATGGCGCTGTCGACACCGCACTATGCTGGGCGGCTTGGAGGGGATTTGAGTCGCTGTCCTCCAGAATACGAGAGTCCAGTAACCGCTGCGCCAGTGAGAGCGCCATAGCCTCTCCTTTCGGATTTGATCTCAACGGAAATTAAATCCCTGGAATCCATAACAGTGTGAAAAATTTTAATAGAAAAACGTATAAGGCTCTATGGGTATGCAGGTTTTGTCGGCGAGTTTCATTGATGAAACCTTCTCGGGTTGTTAGCCGAGTCGTGGTAACGGATTTTCGCAACGTTTCGACGTGTTTCCTGCTCGTTATCTTCACACGACGAAGACGACAAAAAAAAATAGACGAAGCGTTGGAAAAATACGACACCACGACTCGGCTAACAACCCAAGAAGATTCAATAAACGAGTAAGGTTGGCTGCATTAATTGATGCAGTCTTCAGTTCGAAGACTGATTTGAATGCAGCTCTCTACGCTACTCTATCATGTGTAAACATCTTCATCTCCTAATTACTACAACCTATATCCATCTGAATCTGCTTACTGCATTTATCTATTAGTCTCCCCCTAAGATTTTCACCACCCCCCTCCACCCACCCACCCACACACACAACTTCCCTCCAGTAATAAATTGGTGATCGCTCGATATCTTAGCCAGCCGAGAGGTTCTAGGCGCTTCAGTCCGGAACCGCGCTGCTGCTACGGCCGCAGGTTCGAATCCTGCCTCTGGCATGGATGTGTGCGACGTCCTTAGGTTAGTTAGCTTTAAGTAGTTCTAAGTCTAGGGGACTGATCACCTCAGGTGTTAAATCCCATATTGCTCAGAGCCATTTGAACCTTGCTATCCCAGAATGCGTCCTACCAACCGATACCTTCTTCTAGTTTTTGTTTGTTTGTTTATTTAGCACATGCTTCTTAGATACTATTTGTAATAATATATACATGTATTTTGCATGTGTGCACGGGGGGGGGGGGGGGGCGGGGAGGAGGGAGGTATTGTAATGTTTGTGTTGTATCATGATGATGACAGAAGGGAGAGGGTCAAACTTAGTGTCGGAACACAGCCTTCTCCTTCTGACTAGCACCAATGAGGCAGCTAGCTTTGAAGTCCCCATCCGACTAACGGATGACCACCAGCAGTGTCACACTCCCTAACTTAATGAGACAGTGCAGAGAGGTTAGGTATTTAAACCAGCATGTTTGCGCGATTTCTGGTGATTATGAACTTGACGCTACCACCTCTCCTCCCCTTGTCGGTTAAATAATGGCAGTGAAAATTTATCACCAACAGCGCGCGTTAGCGACCTCGGCCATGGAGGGGGTTTCCCTTCGTTGCACGCTGTGTGGTTCTTTAGTGGGTACCGGAGCGATGACCAGATGCTGTCCATGAACTGAATTCTAAATTATGTCCGAAAAGGTCTCGAAACACCCAACAGTACTGACCGACCGCCGAGTCGTCCTCTGTCGTCACAAGATGCTTATATGGAGGGACGTGTGGTCAGCACACTGCTCTCCCTGCTGTTGTCAGTTTTCGTGACCAGTGCCGCCAGTTCTCAGTCAAGTAGCTCCTCAATTTTTCTCACAAGGGCTTAGTGCGCCCCACTTTGCATCAGTGCTCAACAGACTGGTCACCCATCCAAGGGCAAGCCAATCCCGAGAAAGACAGCCGCGGGCGGAGGCGCCCGCTTGGTAAGCTGCGTAGCGTAACCTCCCAACAGTTTATTTCCGTAATCTCGCAATAAAAATCTGACTAACCTCCCAACAAAAATGTGACTCATGTATAACCTTCAATAATTAACTGACTGTGAATATAAACTGGTAAATCTGGGCGTCAGCAATGCTGCGTCGTGGCACTGAAAAGTCATTCTGAATAAACTGAAAATTCTTTCCTCAATTATGTCGCCGGATAACGCGTATATATCTGCTCCTATAAGAAATTTTTCTGGCACAGCCCAGTGCAATGCTTGCCGCTAGATTTGTCATGTATAAAAAGAAACAACTGATTTCTCTTTGCGATAATCGAGCTGACCATGGATAGGAGAAATTAGTAAAATCTTTAAATTCAGATGAATGATTGTCAAAAGTTAATTTTATAAGAAAGATTATTATTAAAAGATTTTTTTTAAAAAATACCATTTACATGGGACTTGATATAACAGTAGTACAAAATCAGTTGTTACAAATTACATATACGCGCTGCTATAAATGATAATTTTTGGTTTTACCTTATGCTGCATCGCTCAGGCACCGCCATCGCTCGCCACGACCGGCCCAACCGCGCGACTGCGAGCTACTACCCCCACTGCTGCCGACAACTGCTCTCTGGTCTGAAATTATATTGTAGCTTACATATAGCAGGCAGCGCGTGAGCAATCCATCGAAGTTACATCTGCTCGAGTGCGCTAGCAATAAATTCCTTAGTCATGGACCTCTTACAGTAGGAGGCTGCGTTGGGGCCGATGGACGTGGCTGCGTCACTGCGACCCAACGTCGTGTAGTGAAGAAATCTGAAACAACTTGATCTACGGCTGGATCAATGAATTCACGGAGCCGTGTATGATTTTGGTAGCGCTGATGCGTGCCTGCACTGCAGCGAATATTATGCTGAACTCTGCTAGCCGATCTGAGAACAACGCCGGATTCACTCTGACGTTAGGGTGATACTTCGTGGTGGTCTTAAGATGGAGGAGAGGTCCCATGCAAACGTTCCGATGATGGATTGTCAGGAGCAGGCAAAGTACGACACAAACTCAGAAATATCAGTAAGGCCTCTTCACGTGAATGTGAAGCTCAAAGTTTTGACATCGGCGATTTGAAAGTTCGAACGAAACGTTCGGCCTCGCCGTTAGGATGCGGCGAAAATTGTAATGTCCTGACTCCGGTATTCCAGTGTGTTTGCAAAACTGTGCAAATTCCATGGAAGAAAAAGGAGACCCACTGTCAGAAACAAGTGTTTGTGGCAAGTCTTTCGAGACAAAATACAAACGCGAGATCCTTGATAGTGCTGGCGGCATTCGTCGAATGCATTGGGACAACAAAAAGATATTTGATGTAGGCGTCGACGGTAATCAACTAACGTATTTACCAACACGAACCAGGAGAAAAATGTCTGGCGCGGAGCGGCGTGATTTCCGCGCAAGCCAGACATGGTGCCGTCACAAATCCCACAGGGTGTTACAAAAAGGTACGGCCAAACTTTCTGGAAACATTCCTCACACACAAATAAAGAAAAGATGTTATATGGACATGTGTCCGGAAACGCTTAATTTCCATGTTAGAGCTCGTTTTAGTTGCGTCATGTGCCTTTACAAGTACGACACAACATGTGGTTAAGGCACGATGGAGCTCCTGCGCATTTCAGTCGAAGTGTTCGTACGCTTCTCAACAACAGATTCGGTGACCGATGGATTGGTAGAGGCGGACCAATTCCATGGCCCCCACGCTCTCCTGACCTCAACCCTCTTGACTTTCATTTATGGGGACATTTGAAAGCTCTTGTCTACCCAACCCCGGTACCAAATGTAGAGACTCTTCGTGCTCGTATTGTGGACGGCTGTGATACAATACGCCATTCTCCAGGGCTGCATCAGCGCATCAGGGATTCCATGCGACGGAGGGTGGATGCCTATATCCTCGCTAACGGAGGACATTTTGAACATTTCCTGTAACATAGTGTTTGAAGTCACGCTGGTACGTTCTGTTGCTGTGTGTTTCCATTCCATGATTAATGTGATTTGAAAGGAAGTAATAAAATGAGCTCTAACATGGAAAGTAAGCGTTTCCGGACACATGTCCACATAACATATTTTCTTTCTTTGTGTGTGAGGAATGTTTCCTGAAAGTTTGGCCGTACCTTTTTATAACACCCTGTATATACTTATCCAAACCAGTCCACGTATAGTGTTGGCACGCCAGCTGCTTAGTGCGCACTGTTACCCAATGACCTCTATGTATAAGACTTAACACCTGGTGTTACAAAGAGGCAGGGATTGAAACTCCTGTCTGTTCGTAAGGTGTGTGAAGCCGAATCACCGTATTCAGGAGAGATAAACAATCGCAATGCACAAAGTATCTTCACAGAAATGGACTAAGACCGCTACGGTCACAGGTTCCAATGCTACCTCGGGCATGGATGTGTGTGATGTTCTTAGGTTACTAAGGTTTAAGTACTTCTATGTTCTAGGGGACTGATGACCTCAGATGTTAAGTACCAAAGTGCTCAGAGACATTTGTACCATGGATTGAGAATACATTTCTGAGAGCACGGCCAAATTTTGCAAATGTAACTTGTTGGGAGTCGTAATGATTGGTCATGACCCTTGGTCTGTGCGATCCGCCATAAATCTATAGGAAAAGAATACAGTGTTTGCGAATCAGAAGAATCAGTATGTAAACAAGGAGCTTCCGATGCATCATATGCTTCATCTATGCCAATAGGTAAACGAGGCAATGTGTCGGCATTTGCATTTTTCACCGTCGGCTGATACAAAATTTCATACTTGTGATTTAATAATGAAAGCGGCCAATGTTGAAGCTCTTGCGCCGTGCGGTTCGAAACGTTTTTCGACGGATGAATTCATGCAGACAAAGGCTTGCGGTTCGCGACCAGCAAAAATTTTCTGCCGTACAGATAGTTATAAAATTTGGTGACACCATGTATTATAGCCAGGGCTTCCTTTCCCAGATGACTGTAATTAATCTGAGTACTCTTCAAAGTTTTGGAATCAAATGCGATAGGTCGTTCTGTTTGCGAATTTTGTGGGATAAAATCGCCCTGATGCCAGGGACAAGGCATCGAATGCCAGCACAAGTGGTTTGAGCAGATCGTAGTGCATAAGGAAAGGTTGACAAAGCAATGCGTTTTTCAAGTTCTGAAATGCTTGGTCACCGTCGTTTGTCCTTTGGAACAGAACATTTTTATGTCTCAGGCGGCTCACAGCCGCGGAAATGTGCGCCGTATCAGGAACGAACTTCGTGTAGTAAGTCAATTTTCCAAGAACAACTTGCAGCTCACGTAAATTCTTAGGGGATGGCAACTGCTGAATTGCTTGAAAATGCTGCGTCGAAGCTTGAGCAACACTGGCGTCGACGAAATGTCCTAAGTATTCAATCGTTGTGTTGAAAAAAAGAACATTTTTACAAGCTACATTTGAGGCTCGCCTCAGTAAAAACTTGAAAAAGACAGTCCATATTTTTAAGGTGTTGTTCCGGTGTTTGTCCGGAGATGATGATGTCGTCAATATAATTAAAACGAGAAGGCACCTTTGAGTTACTTGCTTTAGAAATTTTTGAAACAACACAGATGCGAAAGCACTTCCGAAAGTTAGGCGCTGATATTCAAACAAGTTGACGTGAGTATTCACAGCAAAAATTTTCTATGTCTCTTCGTTCAATGGTAATTGAAGATAGGCTTCTGCAAAATCAATTTTTGAGAAGAACTGCCCTGCCTCTAGCCGATCCAGAATTTTCTCTATACTGTGAGAGCGGGTAGGAATCAATGACTATCTGTGAATTTACCGTGCATTTGAAATCCGCACAATGACGAATCTTCCCATTTGGCTTACGACTGATGACTAATGGTGATTCCCACTGACGTGCTGAAATAGGTTTTAAGACATCAACGGATTTCAGTCTCTGAGTTTCTGTGGCCGGCCGGAGTGGCCGTGCGGTTCTAGGCGCTACAGTCTGGAACCGAGCGACCGCTACGGTCGCAGGTTCGAATCCTGCCTCGGGCATGGGTGTGTGTGATGTCCTTAGGTTGGTTAGGTTTAATTAATTCTAAGTTCTAGGCGACTGATGAGCTCAGAAGTTAAGTCGCATAGTGCTAAAAGCCATTTGAACCATTTCTGTAGTCACGTCATCGCGTAATCTACATGGCACAGGGCTTGCGTGGAAACATTTTGTGTTGAGAATTAGCTTTCAGCGTAATATGAGTGCGAAAATCTTTTGCACATCCGAGAGTACTGCTGAAGAAATGTTGATACTTGTCACAGAGTTGTTGAATTGTGGCATAGAAAACTTTTGTGTCAATGGCATGCTCGTTGGTCTTTAGGTATAATCCAAAGGAATCAAACGCATCTATACCGAATATATTTGAGCTCATGCGTAAGCAGAATACAGTGAAAGGGGCTTCCTTAGTCGTGTTTTTGTATTTTGCAGGTAAGTGGCACGTTCCAAGCACTGAAAAGCTATTGCCGTTGTAGGCGGTGAGATGTGAACTTCTTGCGAAGACCGTTGGCCAGTTTGTTCATAATTATCGAGGTTAAGCAACATCTGAAATGTAATCCACAGTTTGCGGTGTATCCTCTGAATACAAATGTCCATTCCGTGTTGTGTAAAACTGTTCTTTGTTGCCACCTGTGCACTAAAGCACTTTAATAAATTTCGAGATTGGGACAGCCTGTTTGAAGCGTGTAATGTTCGCATTAAACGTGTGCGTGCGCTTTCTGCGTCTTCGCTTGTCTGATTTTTGAGCAGGAGGAGGCGCAGAACCAGAACATGAAATGACATTGATTTACAACCGTTCGTGCGTTGCTTTATTCTCGCGTGAACAGAGGAGGGCTTTCTAGTCTTTTGCTGGCAGACCGGTTTTGTATTTCCCGTGCAGTGGCAAAAATAGCATTCAACTTGCGTGAGGAAGCAGTTCTTCCGATCGTGGGTGACACAGCATTTCACACATGAATTCGACTGCGCGGAGCTGGGGCAGCGTAATTAACGTGGCGCCGCACTGGCGCGGCAAACGCTGAATGTGGTGTGATCGGCCGCGTTTGCGCGGTGCTGACTTGCGAGTGTTGGGGCCGGGGCTGTAGAGGGGCATGGATTGTTTGTCTCAAGCGAAGCGATAACTGGTAGACAGAAGTCTTGCTCGGCTAAATCATGAACTCCGCTTGCATCGATAACTTTAAGCACTTCACTGACCTACGGTTCTAATGCTTTAAAATTTCTCACCTCAGTCTCTGATCTGATAGATTCTAAACAATAGCAGCACGCAACATTTCATCGTGATAAGCTGCGCTATAGCCACTCTTAAATTTACGGTCTCTACTCGTGCCGTGAAATTCTGAAAACCATTATTTAGAGAACCGATCACTAACATTTTCCGCTTGATAAAATTTATACAGTGCAGCAGCAACGTGTACTGGACTCACAAAAAATTTGCCTAATCTTGCAATTATGATCTCGTAGGGCTGCGTTTGCGGCTCTCTGAGGGGTAAAAATTTCACTGGGAGGCGGAAGCTGTACATTCCTACATATGAAAAGAAAAATGCATGACGTCGTTCACCTGTGATTCCGTAGGCGTACAAACGTTGATGCAGCTGTGTTGTGCATTCTTTCCGCCGGCCGCGGTGGTCTCGCGGCTCTAGGCGCGCAGTCCGGAACCGCGCGACTGCTACGGTCGCAGGTTCGAATCCTGCCTCGGGCATGGATGTGTGTGATGTCCTTAGGTTAGTTAGGTTTAAGTAGTTCTAAGTTCTAGGGGACTGATGACCACAGCTGTTAAGTCCCATAGTGCTCAGAGCCATTTTTTTGCATTCTTCCCATGTTTCTTTCGACTCATCGAACTCTCGGAAGGGCGGAGGTGGTGGCTGAATTCTCTCAGTAGCTTCTGGCGCCTTTTGCTGCTGGGCTGCTTGCACTTGTATGAGACAAGGAATTACTGACAGCAGTTCTCTTATTTAAAAGTTTAGGAAGTATTCTGTAATTGGAGCAAAGCAGCGATCGGTATCAAATGCTAAAAATCAATCATCGCGTTTTCCGATTTTTATTCGTTAACAACCGGTCTCGACCCTTTCCTGAGAAAATCTTCATGCTTTTCCCCGCCATTATGACCGCCCGTGGTGGCTGACGGAGCAAAATCTCCGTAGAAGAGCAGTGACACCCTCACTTCTACGGAACTCGCTCTGTTTACGCCACCAGCGGCCATAGTGGCGGAGAAAAGTCTGTGGAAAAGGGCGAAACCGGTTGCTAACGAATATAAATCTGAAAATGCGGTCGAGACTGTTTGTATTTGATTTTTAGTTTTGTTGCCGCGCGGTCTAGGGCGTGTTGCCACGCTTCGCGCGGCTACCCCTTGGGCATGAGCGCGTGTGTTGTCGTTATCGTAAGTTAGTTTAAGTTAGATGAAGTAATGGGTGAGCCTAGGGACCGATGGCCTCAACAGTTTGCTCATATAAGAAGTTACCAAAAATTCTCAAACATTTTTTAGTTTTGTTGCTTGTTTACTTTGAAACTGAACAAGAGATGTTAGACGCCACTAAACACTTAGATATTGCTCTCCTTGGCTTGCCATGATTCCTTAAATGTCTCAAACATTTCAGCTTATCTGTTTCCACTTAATATGTGCACACAGGCAAAAAAGAATTCAGTAGAATGAAAAGAATTGTTCTGCTCTGGTGTCCAACGCTCCTTGTTCCACTTTCCTCTTTCTCGTCGCCAGTCTGTTAAGACTTCCTTGCACGCTTTGTGGTTCTGTAATGAATACAGGAACGACGAACAGATGTCGTTAATGAACGAGAATTCAGATATTAATTTATTCTAAATCTAATATTAAATAGTAAAAACAATACATACCTTCGTTGTTGTAGCTCAGCGTCAGTTTCTAAGAGTAGGTCCGAATGCATAAAGATATACAGATACAAAAGGTTTATAAATCTGTAACACTTCAGCACAACGTCTATTCAGAAGATGTCGAGACCTGCCGCTATGAAAATCTGTAAATATCATTTAACTGGCACACACACAACATCGGCACAGTGCACGAATGTTTGAAATTCAGTGCACCCCCTGCTGGAGCTCCAGAGAGGGGATCCTTGCATCTCACTGGAAACGGCGTAGTCGGTCGCGGAAGCGCCCTTGTGCCACAGTGGCCGCAGTAGGAAACGAGGAGGCGTAACTGGTGGCGCTCTATTTGAAAGTGCGGCCGACGGGGTATCGGCCGATGCCGCACTAGTCGGGTTCTTCCACAAATTTCTCCCCCCCCCCTCCACCCCCGCCCCATCACCCAGTTCTATTCAATATTTCTTCATTAAGTGATCCAGCTATCTAATCTTCAGCATTCATCTCTAGCGGCACGTTTCGAAAGCTTCTATTCTCTTCTTGTCTAAACTGTTTATTGTGCATGTTTCACTACCATAAATGGCTAGACTCCATGCAAATACTTTCGGAAAAGAGTTGCTGACGTTAAGACTATATTCAATGTTAACAAATTTCTCTTCTTCAGGGAAGCTTCTCTTGCCATTAGCAGTATATATTTTATACCCACTCTACTTCGCCCATCATCAGTTTTTATGCTGCCGAAATAACAAAACTCATCTACTGCTTCGGGTGTACCGCTTCCTAATCTGACACCCTCAGCATCGCCTGATTTAATTCGACTAAATTTCTTTATCCTTTTGTTGATGTTCATCTTATATCCTCGTTTCAAGACACTGTCCATTCTGTTCAACAGCTCATCCATATCCTTTACTGCCTCTGACAGAATGACAATGGCATTGGCAAACCTTGAAGTTTTAATTCTTCTTCCTGAACTTTAACTTCTTCACAAAATTTTTCTTTCATTTCGTATATTGCTTGCTCAAAGTACAGATGGAAGGATTAACATGGGTATAGAGTGCAAAACTGTCTCACTCCCTTCTCAACCACTGCTTCCCTTTGATGATCCTCGAGTCTCATAAGTGCCCCTGATTTCTATACATGTTGTAAATAGCCTTTCGCTCCAGATATTTTCCCCCTGCTACCTTCTGAGTTTAAAGAGAGTACTCCAGTCAACATTGTCAAAAGCTTCCTCTAAGTCTACGAATTCCATAAACGGATGTTTGCCTTTCCTTAACCCATCTTCTAAGGTGAGTCGTAGGGTCAGTGTTCCCGGCATCCGGACTGACCTTCCCCGAGGTTGGCTTCTACCAGTTTTTTCCTTGTGTAAAGAATTCGTGTTAATATTTTGCAACCATGACTTAGTCAACTGATAGTCCAATAACACTGATACCTGTCAGCATCTGCTTCCTTTGGAACTGGAATTATTATATCCTTCTTAAAGTAAGACGGTATTTCGCCTGTCTTTTACGTTTTACACACCAGATCGAAGAGTTTTGTCATGGTTAGCTCTCCAAATCAAAGAAGCCGCCCTCTACTTTCCTTTCTGTGTAACTGCCTGTTCTGAGTCCTGTTGCCTCGTAACTCCCTCGAAAGCGCTGGCGGGCTCAAAACAAACTCAGGGAGTTTGCACTACTGCGGCAACTCCCTGGTGGACAGTGTGGCCCATTCCACTTCGAACAGGGACTAGTCGAGGCCTATGCGTGCTCCCCCGTGAAGTCACAGGGTGTTCTAGTCAGAGTGCACGCTCCCTCACTAGAAACAGGTACTAGCGCTAGGTAGTACCAATATGCGAAGGACACGCCTCCCAGCTTTTTCTCCTCCCACAACGATAATTTGTTATCCAAGCCGCTAGTACACGCTGTTCCGTCACCCACAATAGTACCAATACTGGTATTTCAACAGCAATCATAATTTTTTTTTCCTTGAGGGTAGAAATTCGGAGGAACTGTTTCTCATAAGCATAATTACACTACATATTTTTGTCAGTCATAAACAGAGTCTGGGTTTAGAGCTAACATTGTGATATTTGGGAAAATCGCTAGAACAATGAGAATGTTGGTGTTACTTTAGGCGTAATGCTTATAACGTGTATGAATATTATTTCCTATAATCTTGTGTATAGATCTCGTGGCGCATCAAAGTGATTGAGTGCTTTGACTCTTGATACCACAGTTTTCTGTGTTGCTTTATCTCATACGTTCTACACAGTGAGAACTAACTCATTATATCGTTTCTAGGTCGTGGAATGCGAGTGAAAATGTATAGCGTAAATAATTTACAAGATAAACTGATTTCCACCTTTCTGATGAGGATAAACTTGCTGTAAAGACAACAGGTCGACCGCTGCCGGTTTTAAATGTTGTGCAAAATATTACTACTGGCAATTAGTATTTTAAGAGAGTTTTAAAAATGAATTGATTATGTAACTGTGAAGTTAAAAATACATTATTCTGTTTCATATGCCTGTTGTTTGATGGGACTTGTGTACTAAAGTGAAGAAGCATGAATCTTCAGCTGTTTACATACAAAACTGCTTAAGACTGGTGCTTTGGGAACTGTCACCGTAACTGAACAATTGGATAGTGTGCATAGAAGGTATATTGCGGAGTATGACGAAAAAGTTACGCAGAGCAAGCATGTATTAAATACTTTAATAAATTGTATTCGTATTTGTGGTTCGTCTGAACTGGTCTTAAGGCGTCGTGATGAAACTAAATCGTCACCAGACCTTGGTGTTTTCTGAGGACATTATTTTTAGCACTGAACTGGGTGCAGCACTATAAATCATTTGAATAAGGCAACTGTTTTCAAAGGAACATCCAAAACAATTCAAAATGATCTATTCCAAATTATGTTGGAGGTATGGCAAGACGAAATTTCATAGGAAATAAGGGATCAGAGCTTTTAGTTATTATAGCAGATGATTTATCAAATGTATTTCAGATGGCTGTTATACGAGTATACCGTTAGATATTAAATGGTAAACCAATATAAATGTTCTGAAGTTTCCCGTTTTCTTCCAAACGTGACTCACAAGCAAAACGTACACGAAACTTTCCGTAAGTTAACTACACAGATCAATGGCGGGTCATCCATTACGGCTGGTTCCTCTGGTGGAGTACAAACTATTGTGAAGAAGTTTTATCCTCACGCACAACAGTTACATTGCTACGCCCATCAAATGAATGTTATAATGAGCAAGGCAGCATTAATCGCCCGCAATGTAAAAGTATTTTTTTTTTCGAGTGTGCATTCTTCTCAAATAACACATAGCGGACTACGATCCTTGATTAGGTGATAGGAAAGCCTTTACCTCTATCTCCTCCTTGTATGTATAATTTTAAATCACGATCCTTAAACGCAATTCATGACTGCAAGAAAGTCATTATTGAGTGTATGAATAACATCTAGAACGCTGATTCTATAATGAGTGAACCTGCGAGTTGCCAGGCTCTTGGTCATAATAAATGTTGATTTTAGTTGTAGCTTTAATTATTAGTTGGAATTCTTCGGTAAAGTTATTTCATTAGTCGAAGTTCTCTTCATTCAACTAGAGCATCCAAGCCCTTACGCGTTCTCCGCCCATAAGACATTATCAAGATTCGAGAAGAAATTGATATCTCCAGTGGTAACGAATCTATTGACTGTGAAATGAAAAAAAGTAATTTGGACAAGACTGAATGGAAAAGAGAAGCAAAAGAGTTGTGCAATGTGATTATTTCTGAAGCTAAGGATCGTTCTCGTTTCTCAGATCATCTTGTAGCTTCATCATTGTTTCCGCAAGAACAGTTCCCCTGGCACTGTTTTCAGTTTCCTGAAGATTTCGTAAAGAAAATGTGTTCAGTGTATACGTTTTTGAATGAGCTGAAACTACTTCATGAACTATCTTAGCGTATACCTACATAGCACAAGAATCTAGATTATTGTCTGGTGCTGTTAGTCAGCGGAGGTTATAATAACCAACAAACTAGGAGGGACATCCGCTGGGTATTCCAGACTGTTGAAGTTAATTCTCACAATTACCATGACGTCGGTCGAAGTATAAAGGTGCTTTTGAACTTTGAAAAGAGTTAAGTCACTCCAACGCATGTCTATGAGCCGTGGAATGATTGTAGGCCTTTGCAATGCTTTCCATTGAACAAGATGATGATTCCAGACTTCAGTCAGCGGATGACTGACAAGTTAGCATCAATTAAAAACGACGGCAAATTTTCAATACGAGTAAGGAAAAAATAGGTGAACTTATAATGTAAAATTTGTCTTCCATTTCCAGTCTTTTAAATGATTCCTGTATTCGAATTCTACTAGGAATATAGATTATTAAGTAACGATGGCAGTTTCCCTAGGTAGTCGATAAATCGTAGCATGCACTATGCCACAAATATTTTTCTGTCTTCAGTATACCTCTAACTTTTCTTAGGATCGTAAATTGGATTTCCGTAATGGTATTTTTTGAGCTTCATACACCATCAGTTTTTGAGGTGGTTACATCATAACGAACGTTGGGAAAACAGAGCCCGAGATAAAAAGTTTTGTTCCTTGTAATCGTCTTATAAAAAAGACACTATTGAAACTCGGGTGTAACACCAACTTCAGTTAACATGGGCTGCCACTGATGAAATATTGACGCAACAGCAAGATAACTTTTCTGAAAAGGATAAACATGTAATAACGGATGTACGTGAAACTGTCAGATAGTTTTTTCTATAAGTATTCGTCAAATGTGTGGCTCTATATGGAACTCAAATATGGACGATAAGCAGTACAGATAAAAAGAGAAGAGAAACTTTTGAAATGTGATACTACGAAAGAAAGTTGGATGGATATATAGTGCAATTAATGAAGATTTGACGAGTCTAAATGGGAAGAAAAAGTGCCTTATGGCCTATCTCGACAAAAAGAAGGTATTGCCTAATAAAAACAGTAATTTCGTAATGGATGGAAGAGCGGTATGTTAAAACTGGAAAGACAGAACAAGACTTGAATAAAACAACATTTTCAGTTTTTTGTATGGTGCAGTATTTATGCAAATGAGAAAAACGTTACGTGGGATATACCAGTACGGAGAGCTACATTATACCAGTCTTTAGGCTTAACGATGACACCAGCAATAACACATATACAAGTCGACAATGCAACGTCGTAACGTGCACAAACTGGCTAAAAGTCACTGGAGATAATACCACTATCATTTAAAGTGTTAACAATCAACTACGTTATTTTGTTTAATTTGATAATTCATGAGGTCTCCCTTCGACTGTGGCCAGTGGCGCTGTTTCTATGTGCATAACCAGTCCTTGCGAGTCTGCGTGATGCTTCATTAGTCTTCATTACAGCAGCTGCTGAGAAGAGAAACACGAACTTTCTTTGTGGTGTGGAAACTTGCGGCGAAAAGCACTAGTGGTACTGTCTTGTATGGAACCAACCTGTGGCACAAGATACTAACAGTTTAGTAGACTAGCGTTTACACCACAGCCGGTAGGAAAAGAGTGGGCATAAACCCGTTACGTGCACAGGCCGATCCGCTTAAGAGCTCTAGCAAAAGAAACTGGTGCTCGTTTCATGCTACTACATGTGTCTGTACTGCAAATCATTTAATCTCGTCACATGGTATGATTTCATCGTTACTGCCTATGCTGAATAAGCAAGACTGCCAATATCAACAAATCTGCATGCAGACTACGTTTTGCATCGTGCCGGATAACTGTCAACATCAGTTATGGTGAAGTGCATAGCTTTCAGTCGTTCCTGCATGTATGAGTTGACACACGAACGAAATGTATATTCATCACGTCACAGCTGAAACCGCAGAATTTATAATGATGTGTTTCTATTTCATAACTCATTAGAATAATCAGATCAAGTTCTCATGACCTTCTGGAAATCGTTTCAACATTAATGTTTCCCTGACAGTTGGTTCCGTTTTGACACGTTTATTTATCGTCAGAAGCTTTAATCCAAACAACAACGAAATCATAACGGAACAAAACATCATAGCAAAACATTCTCCTTCACAAAATACGGTTAAGTGAACAACCCGGAAGTCTCCTGCGGAGTGTGCAAATCTGCCTGAAGTACATCTCAAAATGGAGTAATGTACTGTTTTTGGAGTCGTACGTAACACGTGGTCATTGCCAGGCATTTCAGGGCAATTGTTAAACTAACCTATCAAGAATCATAATGTAGACAAACTACATTCCACATTCTGGCTGAAACATTGCGTGATATTTGGTTGGTCCATATGTTCTTACCGTTTTTCCATACTTTTAATAAACACACAAGATACACATATCAGAGACTTTAGTCATCAATAATATTCTCCTTAACTAATTTCACAACAATCTGCTGACGCTGAGGTAACATTTCGATTCGGTAAGTGTAGAAATTACGTGGCTTTCCGCGAAGAACTCGTCGAGCTATGTTCGGAGCACATTTCTATCCGGAAAGGAAGTTCCTTAAAGGTTGTTCGATAGAGAACGGAAAAGGTGAAAATCTGAGGGCGCAAGATCAGGTGAATAAGGTGGGTGAGGACTGACCTTCCAACGCGGCTCCTTTATAATATTTTTTTGTCTGCGTATCGGAATGCCGGCGGGCGTCATGGAGTAGCACGATTTCACGGAATCATACTGATAGTTGTTCTTGGATTTCGTCTGCAAGACGTCTCTGTTGTTGACAGTAAATGTCATCAGTCACGATTACACCTTGGGGAAGCAATTCTTAGTACATCACACCGCCACTGTTCCACCACGTGCGTAACATTATCTTTTGTGGATGTGTGCAAGTCTTTGTAGGAGGGGGGGGGGGGGGGGGGGGGGGTTGGTGCTTTGCCTGGGCTCATCTATTCCTTTATTTGCCTTCTGTTAGCATAAAGACACATTTCTTGTCACTAGTAACAATACAGGATAGGAATGGTCGTGTTGTTCACCAGCCAGTTCATCACAAGAAAGCAGACATGTACGTATGACCACCCGCTGATTTTTGCATGAGGTACCCATACGTCCGATTTTTGACCTTCCGCAATGTATCCAAATGTCGGATGGCGGTGGAATATCACAGCACATCACGTTCTTTAGCTCTCGAGAACACTCACATGAATCATTGTCAATTAATGCGTCTAAATGATCTTAATGGAACACCGAAGGTCTTCCTGAAACGAGAAAACTATTTTCTTGCCACCGTCTGTCCTATGGCATGATCCCCATACACGACGCAAATGTTTCTAGCTGCCTCCGCTGCTGTCACCCCCCAATTGAACTCAAACACAATAATATGTCGGAAATGTTCCGATTTTTCCATTTGGCACTCCATTTCCCAAGCTCCAAAACTGCATCCACTATCTCCAAATGACAAAACGACAATATGTCAACTCAAATAGCAACAGTGAACTACAAATAATAAATGGCAATAGACCGTGAAACCCATAGCAACCTGAATACGAAGATGCAAAACAAAAAACTGAGAGCGTACGCGTCAACCTACAACATACTTGTCGCTGACGGTGTCAGTACAAATGTGTTTCTGCCATTTTGCTGAGAGGACATTAAATCCTTGAATAGTTTGGAAATAGGCACTAAATTCTTGAAACTTGGTAATGGAAACATCTGTAAGAGCGGACGCATTTTTTGTTGCAACTTTCTAGTTTTGCTCTGAAACATGTAATTAATTTTTATAAACATAAATGGATAACACGAAGTCCTCCGACAAAACGTCATTTTTTTTTCAGGAATATTTTATGAGCGGCTTAGGAAAAGAGGCCCGTGGTTTCCACTGTGTTAACACAGAGTAATAAAGCAATAATGATATATTCTGTTTGTGATCCTAGTTACTTCTGTTTCTGTGAAAATACCTTTGCAGTAGTGAAAAAGCCTTTAATATGCAATCAATAAAATGTACAACACAGACCACAGAGAAATGCGATAACCCACAGACGCGGAAGAACTCTGATGTGGTTAGTTTCGCTGTGGCATCAACTCAGCACAGCGCCGTTATGCCGCTGTTCCATTGCATTCAGCGACCCTATAAATGTGTTGCGTATCTGCCAACTTTTCACCAATAAACCTATCCATACATCGCTGTTTAAGCAGAGCTAGCTCTGCCGGATAAACAAACCTGAGAGAGAACAGAGTAGACTTGCAGCCAGAATGATGGTGAAGACTGAAGCGGTCATTATTGTTGTTAGCAGTGAGTGTCTGGAACAAACATGTTTCCAAATAAGACACAGAGCATACCGTCATTTCTACTGCACGTACTTTCAGTGTGATGCAGATACAAAGATAAAAGAGGGTAAGAAATCAATTGAAGTACAGTTATTCTGTGACGAGCCACTGACACCACAGTGCCTTACATCGAAATATTCAGAAAATATCCCGGAACAACCGGGTGTAGGAATTCATCCTGTACCTTACATCAAAAACAAATTCTTATTACTACCTTAAACAAATGCCCACTAGGGAGTTACAAAAGCGATACTTCTTTGCACTAAAAGGGTAGAGTCTGGAAGAAGGAAATTAATGTTTTAACGTCCTGTCAACGATGATAACACTACAGCAAGCGCATTGACTCCCACTGCGCAGGAATAGCCAAAGAAAAGGGCCGTGTATTTATGAAAGGGTCCATCAAGACGTTCACCTTAACAGATTTCGAGCAACGAAGGAAACGTAAATCTGAAGAAGTAGACCGGGGTCTGAGCCTCCCTGCTTCTAAGTGCGACTCTGTTGCTTATAAAACAAAATAAAGAAAGCAGGAATCAAATTACAAATCGAATTTTACAAAATTATAAATCACAAACTAAACAAATTCCATGTAAGAAACTGCTTTGAAAGTTCTCGTAAACAAGGATTACAAGGCTTAAGGGGTATAAGAGCAAGCATTTTTATATGTGGTACCTTAATATGTACACACATCAGTGCGTTAGTTGTTTTTTCTCTGTGTCGAACAGTCTTCCCGTACAAATGTCACAAATCTTACAACCTGATGTTTTCTACATGGCCACACGTCGGCCACGAAGTGAACGAAACCAGTCAGTGTACACTTTCCGTTGTGTTTCAACTCGTTTAGACTTCAATACTTGACCTCCTGCTCAGGGTAAATTGAACATTAATGGGTTGCTTGTTCCATCCATACTAGGAGGTACTACCCAATCTAAAAACATGCGACTTGTAATAGCATTATTCTGCAAATGACGCGCCGGCCGCTGTGGCCGAGCGGTTCTAAGCGCTTCTGTCCGGAGCCGTGCTGCTGCTACGGTCGCAGGTTCGAATCCTGCCTCGGGCATGGATGTGTGTGATGTCCTTAGGTGAGTTAGGTTTAAGTAGTTCTAAGTCTAGGACACTGATGACCTCAGAGCCATTTGAACCATTTTGCAAATGACGCAAGTACTGATGTAATGTTGTTCTTAACACTCTCCTCAGTCACCAACAGGAATATCTGCACTTATACCCGTTACACCGTCTATACAGCCTACAAATTAATCAAAACATTATGACCATCTGCTTAGTAGCGAGTTAGTCAAGCTTTCGAACGCAGTACAGTAGCAATTCTGCGTCGAAAGGATTCGAAGGTCCTTGTTGGTATCCGGTAGCACGTGGCACCGAATCTCTGTGCACAGGTCATGCAGTCCCCCTAATTTATAGACAGTGGCGCCGACGCTGGATAGATGTTTTCCAACAGGTTCACATCAGGCGAAACTGGTGGCCGAATCATCAGCCTGGGTTCACTATCGTGCTCCTCAAATCACTGTAGTACAATTTCAGCCTTGTGACATGGACAGCTATCGTGTTGGAAGATGCCACTGCCATCGGTGAGACATCATGGTATATTCAATTACAACCAAACGTCCCATGGAGACGCAGGTGAGTGTCCTCCATAGCAGAATGCTATCCCCACCGACCTACGTCCGTGGTATGGTACATGTTCCGAACAGGCTTTTTCATAGATGACGGTGTCTAAAAACACGACCATCGACCTGCTGTAACAAGTAACTTGACTCAACCGATCAGGCAACAGGTTTCCGTTGATCCACAGTCCAATCTCGATGATCTCGCGCCCATTGAAATTTTAATTGGATGTCAAATGAAACACCTTTCAGCGGTGCAGTTTCCAGACTTATTTTGGCTGCCAGATTCAGTGACTTACTACACCATCTTCAGGCCCCTGACCGACGTGTAGGAAGATTCCACCTCGGTTCTGGTCAAAACATGGGCTAGCAATATTGGTATCAGTAGATTTCTGCTTGCTACATCAATCACCTCAACCAACATTTTGACCAGAACCGAGGTGAAATCTTCCTACACGTCGGTCAGGGGCCTGAAGAAGTCGTAATAGATCGCCGAAACTGGTAGCCAAATAAAGTTAATTGGGAAACTAGACAGCTGAAAGGAGTTTTATTTGACATCCTGTATCGTACACCCGAGTCCTGCATGCATCTCTGAAAAGATGGACTTACAGAGAAACTGTAATTGCCACATATCAGCACATAGACTGCTTTACAGAGCGAACAAGTCTCCATACACCATGTTCTTTGGTGAGGCGTGGGAGTGCAACACCTGCACTGTCCCACAACCACAGTCAGCAGTTGCTCAGAACACTACCAAGTGAACAGGCGTCCAGTTTCGCCGTTTTGAGATGCTGGATCGTAAGTGCCGAGGCATAATAATCTGTCCTTTCTCAAGTCGCTTATGTCAGTTAATTTCCCCATCCAGCACCCAATGTTACTGCACAACCGCGATATTATTTCACTTGGTCTCCCGTGGCTACTATCGGAAACACTCGGTAATTTTAAAGTAAACAAGTATGGTGGTGACTTAGGGAAACGCACTGTTCAGGTCAGCTACGCATATACTATCAAGCAGTTCAGCGTGTCGTCGTGAAATATCACGGTAAAAACTCATGAGAAGTCGACCGAAACGGTCTCATCCCCATGTGCAGTCATGCTGTTGTCGACTAATATACTGATTTATGTATGTAGACTGAAGCAATGAATGAAAATTTATACCAAGGCCTGGACTCGAACACAGATCTCTCACTCGCTAGGCAGATTTGCCAGTTACCACTTCACCCTGCCATGGTGACCACACTTGGACCACCCCAGCACGCCTCCTCCTCGATCCAAACTCCCGTCCACGCCAAAGCCAACTTGGTGTCCCTCACAAACGTAACCAGCATCACAGAGACAATCCTACTGGACCAGCACCTCATCATCGAACGGAACTGGGTGGTCCAAGCAATTGTGTAAGGCCACTGTGCCAGTGGTGGTTGTCGTATCTGCCTTCTGAGAAGGAGACCCAGGTTCGAATCCCAGCCACGGTCCAAATTTTCATTCGTCGCTTCAGTCTGCATATACAGGGTTTTACAAAGAGGTACGGCCAAACTTTCAGGAAACATTCCTCACACACAAAGAAAGAAAATATGTTATGTGGACATGTGTCTGGAAACGCTTACTTTCCATGTTAGAGCTAATTTTATTACTTCTCTTCAAATCACATTAATCATGGAATGGAAACACACAGCAACAGAACGAACCAGCGTGACTTCAAACGCTTTGTTACAGGAAATGTTCAAAATGTCCTCCGTTAGCGAGGATACATGCATCCACCCTCCGTCGCATGGAATCCCTGATGCGCTGATGCAGCCCTGGAGAATGGCGTATTGTATCACAGCCGTCCACAATACGAGCACGAAGAGTCTCTACATTTGGTACCTAGGTTGCGTAGACAAGAGCTTTCAAATGCCCCCATAAATGAAAGTCAAGAGGGTTGAGGTCGGAAGAGCGTGGAGGCCATGGAATTGATCCGCCTCTACCAATCCATCGGTCACCGAATCTGTTGTTGAGAAGCGTACGAACACTTCGACTGAAATGTGCAGGAGCTCCATCGTGCATGAACCACATGTTGAGTCGTACTTATAAAGGTACATGTTCTAGCAGCACAGGTAGAGTATCCCGTGTGAAATCATGATAACGTGCTCCATTGAGCGTAGGTGGAAGAACGAAACTAAAATGAGCTATTACATGGAAATTAAGCGTTTCCGGACACATGTCCACATAACATCTTTTCTTTATTTGTGTGTGAGGAATGTTTCCTGAATGTTTGGCAGTACCTTTTTGTAACACCCTGTATACACCATAGGTGTTTCAGGCTTGAAACGGTCTCTGGACACATATCGTTTCATCTGAATAGACTGATTCCCTGTTCGTCTCTGCTCTACTCATACGCCTTCCCACAATGTCACCACGAGGTGATGGATCCCGTGGCTCAGTGGTCATTACGTTTTGGCTCGTCGGTGAATGTGGTTATTTGATGAGACGTGTCTCGAGAATCGATAGGTCGCGGCACGCTCTGTCCTTTCGCAGGCGCTACTCTGTGGAACGTCCGCCACCAGAAGAAATGAATGACCCGCGC
Source organism: Schistocerca americana (assembly GCF_021461395.2). Classification (NCBI taxonomy): domain Eukaryota; kingdom Metazoa; phylum Arthropoda; class Insecta; order Orthoptera; family Acrididae; genus Schistocerca; species Schistocerca americana. The sequence continues at coordinate 858,624,851 of NC_060120.1, forward strand.
CACTCATTCGAAGATTGAGCGTAGATGGTGCAGAGTTTCTGACGTCGTAGCGTGGAAAAAACAAGGTCAGGTGCCTCTCCGAGCGTGCAGGGCAATATCTAGCATGTCAGATATTGTAAACGCGCGTCTGAATGTCGACCAATGAGGTGGAAGACTGCCACCTACGTCAGATGACGCCATTTCTCCTCAGTACAGAGTCACGAGACGACATTTTGACTTTCAATTGAAGCTCGTCTGTATGTATGCCATTTATAAACACCATTGTACGATTTGTTGTAATACTCGTAAAATGACGAGAAATGTGACGTTGGTGGTTAAAGAATTACTGTATTTTTGTATTACGAAAGTATGTCGTTTCAAGACAACGAAATATTCAGGATCCATCAATAACGCATTGTTCTTGGTACAGTTTGTTGTAATTGTCAGTTAATAACGTATCTACGATTAAAGTTTTCAGAAGGTGGTAAGTAATAAAGTATGGTAGGCGGAGAGACGCAGATTATTAAAGTGACACTCGATGTGTTGCTGCTTCGCGTCGCTGCGGATTTACATACTTGTTTTTACTGATCTTCGCGTTTTATGATACTTTTTATTGCGATACTATAGTGCCACTGTAATATCGTATTTATCCACCGTCACCGGCCAAGCGACTTTAAATTAAAATGTCACTCCTCTACGGGAATATACATAATGGATGTACGAGCGCCTGTTGTAGACACGTGGTTCACGACATATGATACTGTGGGGCTGGCCTTGAAACGTGCTCGAATAGCTTAATGGTTAGGCAACCGTTCCCGGTGAATGTGAAAACAGCGTTCGATTCTCGGTCCACCACAAATTTTGTCATTTCCTTATACACCTAATAGTTGTTGATATTCGTAGCTGCGAATACATTTCATGGTTTTCTTGTTAGTTCAATAGAAGAACATTCCATAATATTAGAAGTTATGTAAATGTAAGTGTGCTATTTATAAAGAGTGAGTTTGCTCGATTGGCTTTATCTACTGTTACTTGCTATAAGCTATTTCGCTGTATATAGTTTCAAGTTTTGTATTTCACACGTTGTAAAGATTCTGCAACTGAATAGGAACACTAATCAAGTAAGAATGACTTCAGGGTTTTACTAAAAAGGGAGAATAGCGATTTAATTTTTCTCTTACGAGGAAAAAATCGTAAATTTTTATCGCACTATTTGCAGTGGAAATTTTATAAGCCGATGTCCTTGTTGCCTGGACACAGTACTTTCCTTTTTGCATCGTAAAATGTGCATTTATATTGAAATTTTTATTTATGTATACTACAGACAGAACAGTAGTATATGGAGAAGGAAGAAAATACGAGTTTTAGTAGAGCAACACAGGAAGTTTACTCCCTCCCATTTCGTAAAGACTGTTATTCGCGAGCCAGTTAGAGCCGACAACTGCCGCTGGAGAGTGTTGCGATCGCCTGTGCCACGCTGAAATTCACGCATCGTATTCACAAGTCGCATCATTTCTGAGCGTTCTGCCACACGTTGAACTAGGCACGCTCAACGTTCGGAAGTGTGGTCCGTGTGCTAGTGTGCTAGTGAATCGACACACAGAGCACTGTCGCGGTCAGGAACAGGACCTGCGTGCTTGGACGGAAGACTCTGCCAGCGCCCGAGGCCGCTGTCGACTTACGGCGGGCACTCTGCCGAGCAGCATGTGGCCGACCGGACGGAATTAGCCGTCCATCTTGAGTAGCCGATCGAGGAAATTTTCTTTTTGGCAACGGTCACGCAGCCTGAGCCCGCCCTGAGGCGCAGCCAGCACACCCGCGCCCGGAAGACATCAGTTCTACTGCTTCCTAGCTGCTGAGGCGTGTGCAGAAGACCGTGTGGGGAGCAGCCCGTGGAGGAGGGAACCATTCGCAGTGGGACAGCGTCCACTTTTGAGTCATCACTCTTCTGACTGGTTTGGTGCTGAACGCCACTAGTTCCTCCCCCTGTGCTAACCCTTTCCTCTTTGAATATCAATTGTAACATGCGGCCTCAATTATTTGCTGGACGTATTCCAGTATCTGTCTTCCTCTACAGTTTTATCCTCTACAGTTCCCTATAGTACCATGGAAGTTATTCCTGTCCTAACAGATGTTCTGTCATCCCGTCCCGTCTTCTTATCAGTGTTTTCCATATATTCCATTCCTCGCCGATTCTGAGAAAAACCTCCTCATTTATTACCTTATCAGTCCACCTAATTTTCAGCGTTCTTTTGTAGCACTACACCTCAGATCCTTCGATTCTCTACTATTCGGGTTTTCCGACAGTCCATGTTTCACTATCACACAACGCTGTGCTCCAAACGTACATCTCAGAAATTTCTTCCTCAAATTAAGACCACCATTTGATAGTAGTAGACTTCTCTTGGCCATGAATACCCCTTTCGCCAGTGCTAGTCTACTTTTTATGTCCTTCTTGCTCCGTCCGTCATGGATAATTTTGCTGTCGAGATAGCAGAATTCCTTAACCTCGTCTACTTTGCGATCCCCAATTCTGATTTTCATTTTCTCGCTGTTCTTATTTCTGCTACCTCTCATTACTTTCGTCTTTCTTCGATCAGCTCTAAATCTCTCATTTCATATTCTGTACTCATTAGACTGTTCCTTCCATTCAACACATCCTGTAATTCTTCTTCGCTTTCAGCGAGGAGAGTAATGCCATCAGCGAATTCTTATTACTGATATCCTCTCATCTTGAATTTTAATCCCATTTTCTAAAGTCGCTTAGATCAGCTGGTAGCGGATACTCGTACACATGATCCTTTTTGAATTCCCAAAGGTAAAAATCGTGTGGCGTTAGATTGTGTATGAACGTGGAGGTAATCCAAAACAAACCCTTACAGCCAGTCCAGCGGTCGGGTACAAAGTAATTTAATCTATCGCGTTCTGAGTTATACCACTAAGTCGGCGCACCATCTTGCTGCCAAATAAAGTTCCGTTGTTCAACTTCTTTCAGTTGAGGGAAGAGGCACAGTTCTAGCGCACCAAGATACACCAGTGTAAGGAACTCAATTTTTTCTGCTATTGTAACTAATTTACCTTTACTGTCCTAGGACATAGATGAATGAGCGCGCTGTCAGTAACTCTTGACTCTGTGTTTAGTTTTATCTGTGTTTGACCTGCTAGTCTGTCAATTGAGCAGAGGTGAGGCATTCTTATTTGAGACACAGTAGAGATCTGTTACTTGTGAATGTGGGAGAAACTATGTGGAATGCTTTATTATGGAGATGAAAACTCATTTATAATACTTTCTTGTTCTTCATATTATTGGAGAGATTTTGAAGGGATTTTAATGGTATGTTAGTAGTTTATTTGTAATGAGATAATTTTGTATATGTAAGTCTTCTTATGCCGTGCAGTCTTTTTGACAATAATCAGAGTCCGGTTTCTCAAAAAGATTTTATTTAAAGTAAAACCGACTTCTACGGTTCATAGAAAAGTATTAAATTCTGTCACGGGTGCATTGCACATTACGCCACAAGCAGTAACAGATTGTTTCTTACAAGCCAAAAAAAAATTAGAATTTGTTGATTTGCATTTGCTTTCGAGACTCCAGACACAAAAACAGCGTGCTGAGCAAGAGATAAGTTACATTTATTTAAGGGAAGATGTCACCTTCCATTCTTGAGCAAAAAATGTGTAGCCAAGATTGTCAGGTGTCATGTTATCAAGTACTTTATTTTCAGTGAATAGTGTTGGCAATTTCAAACAATTGTTTTCTTCCGAGTGGAGTAGTAATTTACATTTGCGGAAATTCTCACTCAAACAATGCACTTCACATCACGCAACGTTTATAATGTACTTCGGTACTGAGTTTTAGCTTTGTAGTTTTCATTGAGCACACAATTAGTTTATTTTAGTATTTAATTAGTTCGATTAATTTATTTCAAATTTTGAGTTTCATGAAGTTTTGAGTTTCATTTCACGACACTGTTCACATCTACAACACAGGGTCAGTCAGCAGTCAGCTTTACTTAGCAATTCAATACGATGACCATAGTACTTGTTACATCAGGAGAAACTTTTTGAGATCAGTGTATTCAGTTCTCTCTCACAGACAGACAATTTTTACAGAAACCGTAGACCAGTTACAGCTGCTTCACCGAAAAAGAAGGGCTCATAAACTTTTCACTAGGATATGACACAAAAAACATTCAATTTAGAGGAATCTCGTTCCAGTTGTAGCATCTCGTGTCGATTTGATGACTCCCAGATGGGCACATTATGTCTATTCACATTTCCACCTACGTGAAATGTAGGTTCGCAGGAGAGAAAGGTCCCGAGTTGAAGTCTTGGTCCGGTACACAGTTTTAATCTGCCTGGAAGTTTCACGATCCCGATAATTTTCATATTCATGAAAGAATATCTCGTTTGTAAAGTTGGCAAATAAATCGCAGTTTGAAGGCTTTAGACTGCAGAGGATAAGAACGGTATGCGTCGTCTTAAAAGTCTCCACACAGTTGTCACAGCAATTGCTAATTCTCTAGTAGCCTTCCGACTGATTTCTTGGGGTTACGCCTGAAAAACTCTTAATCGTTCAATGTGATCTTCAGTCACTCACGGTTGTTCATAATCTTCCCTTTGGGTACAGGTAAAGAAATAAAACTCTCAAAGAGCTGCTCTTTAATTTTATACATTATTTATAATTAGGATTAATAAATGCTATAAAGCTTAAAACTCGTTGATTCATTTTGAAACACCCCGTGTTTTACTATTGTTTCTGTGTGTAATAACGAACTTTTCGCGGCTATTTAAGTTCTGTCGTTATTGGAAAATTTCCGCCTGGTGAAACTTACCTTGCACGGTGTAAATAATTTGTTCTGCTAATAGTGCCTGGATTGTTAGTGACCATTTTCCCTACGCTAAAAATTTCTCCTGCATTTGCGATTGTTACTGACATTATGGTGGGTGGTTTGCCATTCACAAATTTTCAAGGGATTTCCTATTTAAAATTCATTGTGTTGTGTTATTTTAAAGGAATAATTTGTAAATATTATTATCTTAAAGGGAATTTACCTTTTTCTAAAATTGTTTGACAGCCGGGTGTATCGACGATCTTCAATTTTTGGGTTTATGTGTAAAATATATTGTGTATATTTTAGACGTTCCCAGTGATTGCGTAACCAGACGAATGTGCGCTGTAGCTTGTCCACACTAGTGGAAGACGTCAGGGGTTGAGTCCTGTCTCCCGAGGTGCCGCTGGGGATTTGCATGTTTGTTATACCTTAAGCACTTCCACTTTGCTACTATACTGATAAAACTAGCTGAGAACCCGACACTGCCTGGGTATACTAGCAGTATGACAGAGAAAGCGGCGGCGTGCCCTGGTCGCCATTCAGTATAGAACAGAGAAGTGGACCCAACCACTGTATCGGAATCCGGATGTTTCATTTTATCGCATACCGCCATTTAGAGGTGATTCGTTCTGACGGACAACAAATGTTGGGTAAAAAGCTTTCGAGCTATTAGGCTCTGACGTTTTAGTCATGTGTTCACCTGAAGGCGTGGATTTTAGTGCCGCAAAACCGGCAGTGATCCAATAACAAAGGACCAAATATAGCTGAAGCAATTATTAACATTTTAGATGGCTTTCTGTGTCAGTCTACTCCCCTCCCCTTTCTTTGTCCACCTCTTCAGCTCCCTCTCCATGTCCATCGCCTCCAACCCCCTCTCTCTGGGCATCTCTTCCTCCCCCTGTCTGGCGATCTCCTCGTTTCCCATCTCTCTGCCCATTTCCCCTCCCAATCTCACTGTCCATCTCACTCCTCCTCCATCCTATCTGTGCCCGCCTTCTCCTCCCCTTTCTCTCTCCTCGTTATTACCCCACCCCGATAGTAAACTCATGGTTCTTACCCCCATCCCCCTTCTCCAGTATTTCTTTTCAGGTCGTAACTAATATGTGTACCAAATTTGCATGAAATCGTTTAGCAGGTTTATGATGAGCTTCTTGCCGTAGGCTTTGCCCGCATGCACACATGTCAGATATATTTCTCGTGTATTTAACATATTTCATGCGTATTTGTACATATACTTCTCCTGTATCTCTAGAGAATTTCGCCCCGTAGTTTTAACTTCAAGCAACTCAATATTTATATTGTCGTTTCTCCTGAACTATGTGACGTATAATGATATTTTTTTTATGTGCAGTCAGGGGTATATGTGAATACTATCTGTAAAAAGTGTTGTGAATAACGGTAGTAGCAAACAAGTAGTTAATTTGAAAGTCATGTATGATCCGATTTTGCACGCGTCTCAGTGTTTATGACGTCATACCTCCTGAACTCGAGGCCCACGAGAAAGACAGGCTGCGGCGTGTTTGTCACGAGGGTAGGTTCAAATGGCTCTGAGCACTAAGAGACTTAACATCTGTGGTCATCAGTCCCCTAGAACTTAGAACTACTTAAACCTAACTAACCTAAGGACATCACACACATCCATGCCCGAGGCAGGATTCGAACCTGCGACGGTAGCGGTCACGCGGTTCCAGACTGAAGCGCCTAGAACCGCACGGCCACAGCGGCCGGTGAAGGTAGGCCTGAACTCGTTCGCTTGCTCAGCTCAGCAGACGAAATGTGTATCTAAACCTGTTAACTCGCACCTGGGCGTCTATGTACTAAAGAGAATTGCATCTTCTGCTGGAATCTGCTATTATGAAGTCTTACTGATTAGCAGTATTACAACACAATTTAATTTCAGATCAGTACTCGATATAAATGGTATAACGGCTTGTTTACAGCATTTAGTCTCTTCTGCTGTACAGTCCTCATTTCATACAAGAGGTGGTGCCTTATGCAAATGATAACTATTTTGGCATGATTTTAATTTTATTGAACCCCAGTAGCCGGCCGAAGTGGCCGTGCGGTTCTAAGCGCTTCAGTCTGGAACCGCGATATCGCTACGGTCGCAGGTTCGAATCCTGTCTCGGGCATGGATGTGTGTGATGTCCTTAGGTTAGTTAGGTTTAACTAGTTCTAAGTTCTAGGGGACTAATGACCTCAGAAGTTGAGTCCCACAGTGCTCAGAGCCATTTGAACCATTTTGTACCCCATGAAACGTCCCCTTTGAACAATTATACACGACTGTGCTTAACCTGACACACAATATTTTTAGCGCAACGCAATCTGACTTTCAAGAATCCCTACAAAAGAATGGCCCTGACTAACATTAAACCATACCTTTCACAAATCACTAAATCACTTACCTCACAATAATCTTCGTTTCTCCCACTACTGCAATACAGCAAGCGCCACTACTGCCAGCTAAATAAAAGATTCAAACTACTGAAGGCACTAACTACTGATAGGGATAGTTAGCAAATGAAAGATATTAATAGAGAACGAACAATGTATTTACCTTTATATCATCATATATAAATATAGCAGTTCATGACAAATTACAAAACCTCCGCCATCTCTCTCTCCACATCCACCACTGCTGGCGGCTCACCTCCAACTGCCCAACGCTACGCGCTGTTTACATCCAGCTGCCCCTCTACAATGGCAGACAACAATGCAAACTAGCCACAGACTGCACACAGCACAGCCAGTGATTTCATTTTCATACAGAGAGCGCTACGTGGCGGCGGCTTTACCAATAAAAAAACCTAAACAGCCTACTTACATAGCCCCCATGCTCCCCACAAAAAATTTTACAAATTGGATTGGGCAGTGGCCAATACAGATTTGAAAAATTTTTTTCATAATTACAATAACAAAGAAATCAAATGCACACACTTAGTGATACAATGTTGGTCAAAAGCTAAAATTGTCTCACAGTCCATAAAGACAGTCCTAATCGTACATAACAGGAGAATAGCAGTGTTTTTCTCAAAGTCTGAGCAGTAAAAGAAAATGCACACGGAAGTAGTGGATTTCCATGCAGTTTTGAAGAAGTAGTGTTGTCCTTCCAATGGAAAGACAGTGCTGACTCTCGACATGCAGACAGGTAATGGGCCACAACAGAGCAAACCCACAGCAGAGTCAGTCGAAATTTTGAAGAGTATTGGTAGGTAGGTCATCACAGAGCAGACCCACTGTAGTCCTGGTAGAGATTACGGTATTGGTGGGCCACCAGAGGTGCAGACCCACTGCAGTCCTTGTAGAAATAATGGCATGGTGGGTCATCATAGATGCAGACCCACTGTAGTCCTTGTAGAGATAATGGTACTGGTGGGTCATCAAAGATGCAGACCCACTGTAGTCCTTGGAGAGATAGCCAGGAGCCATCTGTTGTGACTGTGCAGGTGCACAATCACCGTTGAAGAGTCTTGCGGATAATATAGCAAGTCCATAAACCACCACTTGTGCACTCACAAAGTTTTTGAAATTGTCCTTAGAACCAGCAATGCTGTTATCCAGTCCCTTGCTGAATCATTAACACATGTGCAAACACTATCAGTCCCTACTTCTCACATATTGTCCATATACTATGACCAACAGAAACGTGTGCAGTGAAATGTAACTAACAAGTTAATAATATCATGAACTGGTGACAATTACAATTTTATAACATAAGAATACAATAACAAAGGTACAAAACACATCATTAAAAACATAATAATACAGATAACGTTTGTAGTAATAGGGGCTTTACAAAAGAATAGAAATAAACATATACATCAGTGTTACAGGAATTATGACATAAGTAAATACATAAAAGATCAGAATAACTTTTGAAACATCAACTTTACACATGAGCATTAAAACAAAACAGAATTAATAATGTCTAACATCTTTACAAAGTAAATAACATATTATTAACGCAAATTATATTTGAGGATAACAGTATTCCTCATCATAGTTCATGTAGCTGAGTATGAGAAAAATTCTACAACAAAAGTCTGATGAGGTAAACATATAAAGACAGTAAGAACATATATACACAAGGTTACCCAAACACATAGTGGGATAACACAAAAGGAAAGGACAGGGTTTGTTTCATTGCAGTATTTTGCAAACAAAACTTTCTTTGCTTCTTGGAGATCTCCCTTCATTCATCATTATTCCCAAAAGTCCTATCTAAGCATGCCTTCTGCATTTCGTTCACATCCTCTGTCAAAAATAGTTTTTCTCTCTGCTTTCTGTATTCTGTTCACATCCTCTGTCAATAATAGTTTTTCTCCACTGTACAGTATCCTTTTTATTTTGCCAGACCATTTTCTGATAGCTTCTCAATGCATTTCTTATAAATTTATAATAGTTAGTTTCTTATATAGTCTCCTCTTAAGCTAACTTAAATCTACTGAGCTCAGGTACTAAACTAAGGGACGAGGCAATGCAGCAGCACATAACAAATTAACACAAACAGCAATGCAAAAAAAATGGAAAATTGCAAAGCAAGCTACAGTAAATATAAATTACCAAGCAATGCAACATTACAACTAATATGAGCCAATGTACAGTAGCAAGAAAAATAAGTCAGTAGTAAAATTAGCTTAACAGAGTAACACAATTTAAAATTCAGTAGCACTATGCCTGGCAAACAGCAGCAGCAAATATAAAAAATATAAAAAATATAAAACTTATATCTATACATGACAAAGCTCAAGCAGAAAAAATATTACAGTAAAAACAACAATGCAGATAAGGGAAATGTATATTCACATCTTAATATATATGTAATTAAAGTGGTGCACCACAACAACTTATTGTAAAAGAAATATTACCATGTACTTGAAAAGAATATTATGTATGCAGTTACTGTTACTAGTTCCTTCTTATTGTTCTTTCCTTTCCAAGTGCTCCTTTTTTAAAGAATGTGGATCATAAAATAATTATTTAATAGATCTGTTGACAGAAAATGTTCACATTAGGAAATGCATTTCATTTTATAAAAGCAATGCTGCAACACAGCTGGAAACCAGATATCAAATGAAATAAGCAATTACGCCAACCAAAGCATAAAAACATCATTCAATAGCTATGTGGCATTTCGTAAGTCAGTAGCTCTCAATTCTCGTAGAAAGACACTTGTCATTATCAGGTTTGCAGATGTAAGAATATTTCCAAGGATAATGGCCTCCCCTTTTTTTTTGTTCTACCTGTGCCGCTGAAAAGGGCTCGCAATAATGGCTTTTTCTCCAGGCGCCTGACACAGCTGGGTGCCCGCGATGCATTACGTGCAGGTGGTCACTTAACTTTCGTACGGAAATATTTACGACAGCAGTTTCTGCTACCGTGGCAGTCTCATATAAAAATATTTCACAGGTCAAGAATTAGCGTTGCAAATCTGTAGAAACAAAATCCTATAAATATAAGTGTCCAAAAAAATTTTCGCCGGCATTGTGATACAGTCACGCATTTACACACACATTTCATAACTCTTAAAGTACGATTCTCGGTTTCCAACATCCTTTTCATAAATCAGAGTCCCTAAACACTACTCATTATTCCTTACCTCATTATACATATACATATTCGTCGACACTTCTTCAATATTTCATCATGAGAAATACGTAGCATAATAAACATTCCTCAACAACATAATACACATCGTCGTCGTAATAATAACATCATAACACTTCAGTCAAATCTCAAAATCGTCGTAACTTCCTCCAATAATTTCTAAGCCTAAAAAAATTCTCTGCTGATGTCAAAAGTGTCAGCTGCCTCAAACGTACTTTAAAAATCATGATCTCATACCAAATACATCATTCAAAGCTCTCATAGTATCACAATGATTCCGAAAAAATATGAACAGTTTACAAAGTACAGATAAAAATACAGTTTCATAAGTGTGAAGTTATCCAACTGTGTAATTGCGTAAACATCTGTCACTGATGTAATAAAAAAAGTTTATCTCTCAGTTACATGATCAGATAGCTGTGTAATTTGTGTGTTAGAGAAATATGGTACCGATGTGTAAAGTTGTATAAGCAAATACCATATTAGCTAGGGTTCCTTGTGGTTGCCACACACATGGTACACAAAGTAAGCGTGTACCCCCCTGAGGATCAATGTAATTATACCCTCAGGTGTTACAGATTACAGCAATAGAATGAAATATATCACAGAAAACATTCTTTGTAATTCAAAAATCTTGAAAAATAAATGGCTTAAGTACAAAATCTCTCAAATGCGTGTCCTGTAGCGCTAAATGTGCGTCTTGCTGTAAGATAATTCTGTGGAAATGTCGTACTTACCGTCCTCCGAAAGCCAAGTTCTGCAGAAGTCAATGTACTTACCTCATGATAAACAAAAGTGAAATGCTTTATGTATAGATATCTTAGTTATTACGCTTATTGCCGTGATGAAGAAAGTACTGTGCTGTAACGTATTGTTATGCCACGAAAAAGGCTGTCTCATTGTTGCTATACCACAAAAGTTACTACTAAAACATGTTTTTCTTCCTAGAAGAATTCAGAAAACTGTGCAGATATAAAACAGATACACTGCAAAAGCAACATTGTAAATTGTCACTCATTAGTAGCGTCGTGATAACATCGTGTAGCTGTCACATAAACTAACCACTGTGTCCTCTGGTATCTCACAGAAAGTACTTTAAACCCAGAATGTATTTTCAAGTAAACCAAAATGTTGCACATAAAATCTCATTAGCAGTACCAGTATGTGTCCTAAGTATGTAAGCCTGATAGTCGTTACGTAATCGTGCAACTAACAAGCAAGAATGTACAAATACAACACTGTGTCGCCTGTTCACTATAACAATCCATTCGTAATTTCTGTTTAAAAATGTTCCCTAGGTTCTAGACTGGATATTTAACTTCAAACGTTGTTGCATGTTAACAGTTTCTAAAGCATACTAGTAACGTGAAGTGAAACGTTTTATGGCAAAGACAAAGTTAAAAAGCAGATTATTTTTCAATAATCGGTTTTACATGTGAAATGTGGTACAATCTTTTACTCTTCAAAGTACTCAGAATTTAAGCTTGAACGCAATTATCATGCAGTATACGTCGGTAAAGAATACTGGAATTTTTCACAGGGTTAGCGTCAATGTTATTTTTCTCTGAGCCAGCCGGCGCACGTGGGTGCCTGCGGCGCGAGTCATTGTCTGTCTCTTTGTTGCCGCGCGTTGTTATTGGGATTAGGAGACCTAACTTCTACAAATTCACCGTGACGAGAGGGCCCAGCTCTGTTAGAATCCCGCCAGTTCTGATGAAATTCACGTCTGTCGTTTTGTCGGTAGTTTACATAGTTTCTTGTTTGTCGGTCATGTGGTGGAGAATTTCTCCCTGAATCGTAACTGCGCGCTGGACCGTTGCGTCTAAAGTTATTCTGCCTCCCGTAATATTAATTATTTTGGTTCCCATATTGTCTGTTTCTATGGTTATCTCTGTCATATTCATTACTACGGAAATGCGATCTTTCTCTGTAACTATTACTACTCTGCCAACGATTGTCATACGGATGGTGTCTGTTTTGGTCACGATTTGTGTTGTGAGAACAGCCTTGTCGCGTCCAGTTATTATCGAGGAATTGTGACGGATGTGACCTGTAATTGTTGTGTTCCTGTTTCCGCATTCCGCGATTGTCAGTGTCAATTTCCAATTCTTGTAACAGTCCCTGAAAAGCTTCAATGTCGTCTTTGCAACGTCCTGCCAAAATAATGTGTCGTAAATGTTCAGGCAATTTGATTAAGCAAATGCGGATAAGTTCTGAGGGGCTGTATGGGTTTGACAGGTACTGATTCTTGTGCAACATGTCTTCAAAATATTTCATAAGACTGGAAAATTCAGATTGTTCGAAACGTTTCATCATTATGATGCTTTGTTTTACTCGGTCTTGTGTGGCCTGAGACCAATATGCTGAGAGGAAGGCATGGTAAAACTCTCCTTCACTGTGGCAATCGTGAATGACCGACCGCATTCTTACAGCTGGTTCATTCTCCAAGTAGCCACACATAAATTCTAATTTGTGTTCTAACGACCAGTTGGGAGGAAAACAATGCGAGAATTGATGGAGCCATGCTTGTGGATGAATGTCGTTGCCAGAATTCTTAAAAGTTTTGAATTTACGTGTAGTAATGAACAGCTTATAGTCAAAATCATCATGTCGGCGAGTCGCATATCGGTCATTGTTACGTCGTTTCGGCGGTTCCATTTCAAAATTCGGTGCACCTTGCCAATTTCTTTCATAACTTCCGAAGTGTCCTGTGTTATTATTTTGTGGCTGTTCCGTATTTCTGTGTCCCTCTTCCCGTATTGGGGCGCGAGTATCCTCTGAAATACGTAATTCTTGGATTACCTGTGTCAGCTGATCTTGTACTTCCCGGATTTCTCTTTTGTACTGTGTATTGATTTGATTTTGATTTTGTTTGAATTTTCTAATTTGTTCATACTCTTCAGTGTCCGTGAAGGCTACAGGTGTTGTGTCATTCAGATCATCATCTACCTTTGTAGATAAATTACTGAACTGATTCGAAAGTTCGGCTACTTTCTCCGATAGTGTACTTATTTCCTCAGTGTGTTTTTCTGAACCAAGTTTCAGAGTATCTACTGTGTCCTTTAAGTTTTCCTGAGTTTTTGCAAGTTGCGTAACCGAATCGGTAGATGCAACTGAGTCAATTTTAGCTTGCACGGTGTCGTGATTTTCATGAACAATGGTTTGCAGTTCTTTTATGGCTGCTTTGTGATTCTGTAATACATTTTCATGCCGCGAAAAAATAGGTTGAAAATGCTCACAAATTTGTGTTTTTACGTCATTACAGACCTTTTGACATTTCGATTCGATGTTATGTAACTCAGTGGTTAAATCTTCACGTGTTTGTTCAAGTGTAGTGTCTAACTTTTGAAGATTTTGTTCCATTGTGTCTAACTTTTTGAGATTTTGTTCCATTGTGTCTAACTTTTGAAGCGTTTGCTGTGTTTGTCACATTTGTTGTATTAATTGTAATAACAATGCATTGGTGTCTGAAACATGTTCCTCAGTGCTTATCGGCAGTGAATTTGCACCGGAAACATTCACATTTTGACAAGCAGAAAATGTGTCTTGACTCATTTGAGAAAACGGTGAGGATCCAAAACCTGAATCTACAGTATTTGCGAGATCGTGTCGTGTCATTTCGGCTTCCTGAGGCGAGCTATTGCCGACTGATCGATCGATAATGCTTCCCTCTTCACTAATTGTTTCACTGTCCACGCCACTGTTTGACGCCCGCTCCATTTCCCTGTGCACAGTTACCAAATTACTACTTTGAACATTAGTAAATTCATTACTCGGCGGCGCTGATAAGCTACGCTCGTCGTCACTATTATTTCTCAGTTTAGTTTGGAGCCTAGTGTTACGTTTTTCACACGCCATAATTGTCACAATATTTCACACGATAACACAAAAAAACACAATTTGAAGAGCAAAAATAAGAGAACACATTAACATAACACTGAAAATAATATCTAGTTAATTGCAGCTGCGAAATACTTGGTGCAAATCTATATGCATGCCACAACTGTTTTACTGTACAACAATGAAAGGCTACAACTACAAAGGGGATTCTCTCTACAATTACGCGCTAGCAATAAACAAAATCTACACTAATTACACAAACTACAACAAAAAATCAGAAGATTCCAGTGAGGTATCCTCGGCTAAGGGTCGACATATGAAACGTCCCCTTTGAACAATTGTACCTGACTGTGCTTAACCTGACACACAATATTTTTAGCGCAACGCAATCTGACTTTCAAGAATCCCTACAAAAGAATGGCCCTGACTAACATTAAACCATACCTTTCACAAATCACTAAATCACTTACCTCACAATAATCTTCGTTTCTCCCACTACTGCAATACAGCAAGCGCCACTACTGCCAGCTAAATAAAAGATTCAAACTACTGAAGGCACTAACTACTGATAGGGATAGTTAGCAAATGAAAGATATTAATAGAGAACGAACAATGTATTTACCTTGATATCATCATATATAAATATAGCAGTTCATGACAAATTACAAAACCTCCGCCATCTCTCTCCCCACATCCACCACTGCTGGCGGCTCACCTCCAACTGCCCAACGCTACGCGCTGTTTACATCCAGCTGCCCCTCTACAATGGCAGACAACAATGCAAACTAGCCACAGACTGCACACAGCACAGCCAGTGATTTCATTTTCATACAGAGAGCGCTACGTGGCGGCGGCTTTACCAATAAAAAAACCTAAACAGCCTACTTACACCCAGTACAGCCGTAATAAATTATAAGTAGGCCTATGGACTTCCGATCATTGTAGGACCAATAACAGTAAGACTCCTTAACAGCGGATTCCAGTAGGAGATGCAATTCTCCGTTTGTACTTACACAACTAGTTACGATTTGTAGGTGTAGAAACGTAGTATGTCTGCTGAACCGAGCGAGCGAGCCTACTCGAGGCCTCCAGTCTGCCTTCGTGACGTAAGCGCCGCGGCCTGTCTTTCTCGTAGGCCTCGTCGTGAACTATGTATCGTACTGTGATATATTTGACTAGGTGCGTTTAGCGACATACGTGAACACTATCTGTGAAATGAATTACTCATAGAATTAGTAGTAAAGAAGTAATAAATTAAAACGTCATAAATGATGCAGCAGTATTTCATCCACCCGTGTTTATGGCGCCATATCTCGTTCAATTTTTGCGGTACATTCAGTGGTACATGTGAATAGTGTCTGCAAAATTTGTCACGAATACAGTTAGTAGCAAAGAAGTAACAAACTAAAACGTCATGCTTTATGCGACAGTTTTGCAGTATGAACAGCTAAATTGTAGTAAGCGATAAACATTTTTCCTTTCTTCATTTTCTGGGGGTTGTCAGAGGGAAAAGGTTTCATAAAGATTTAAAATTATGTGTAAAATTTGTTACAAGTCACTAAGTGTATTCATTCTCAAACACTGGGCGAATAAAGTATGGATACTCGCGCAACGTGGATTACATACCTGTTTCACACTACCCCCACCCCTTTGATAGGAAGATGGTTCTTACCGCCATTACGATTCTCTCATATCAGTAAGTGATTTGTGAACCAAGTTTGTTTGGAATCGGTCCAGTGATTTAGGGTAAGGTGTGGAATATATATATATATATATAAAGTGTGGATTGTTATCTTGTTGGGATTTTACGCTACACTGGGAGAAACAGTATATTGTGTTGCTATCACGAACCCCAGCAACTGGACTCGCATTCGGGAGGACGACGATTCAAACCCGCGATCCTGCCACCCTGATTTAGGTTTACCTTGGTTTCACTAAATCGCTTATACCGGGATGGTGCCTTCTAAAGAGCACGGCCGATATTCTTCTCCATGGTTCCCTAGTGCAAGCTTGTGCTCTAATGACCTCGTTGTCGTCTGGACGTTAAAGACTACTCTCCTCCTCCTCTTCCACAGTTCCCCTTTCCAGTCATTCCCCTCCAGAGGCAACCACTGATGGCTGCTGCGAATCACTTGATGTCCAGTAAAAAGCTTCATCTGTAGCTCCCAGAGTACTTTCTCTTGTAGACCTGTTGGACAATGGGAATGACGGTCTACTCAGCAGCTTCATAGTCACGTTCAGGGCGATCTACGAAGACCCTTTTGTATGAGGTTTATGTGTGGCCTGTCCTTAACTTGTATAGGCGGAAGCAACTCTTCAGGGATAGTTGGTATCCTGGTGTAAATATAACGAGAACTCCGCAGCTGCTACGACGGAAATATTTGAATAACTTCCAACTCCCTTTCCAAGCTTCATGCAGAAGTAAGGGTTGACGCTGGGTCAGGATATTACCCTCCCACACAGATCTCCAGTGCAATAATTGCTTCTCTGAAACCTACACAACCTTATACTACAGTGTGTAGAATATCACTCGACAAAAAGGTACGTAGCTCTATAACCGCATGAGTGATGCCGCTTGTAATTAACAAGGAAATCGAAACATCAAATTTCTAGATATGAATGTTGATAGTACAGGACATGGTAGAAATAACTCCCGTATTCCCTGAGGTGCAACTCCCAATGCGGGTCCTGTCATTCAATGCCATGTAGCTAATTACAGTGTGGAGTATCACGTGGAATTCACTTTTGGCAACAGCGGATATGTTTCAGCTCTATCAGATCAATCCATACGCCCAAAGAAACCATTTTCACTGGTCTGATACAGCTGAAACGTTTCTGCTGCTGCCGAAAACTAATTACAGCACCGGTCAGCAGCTTCCCGCGAGCCATTAGCAGCTGCAGATATTTTCGCACGAAAGGACAAGAACATAAAATTGCCTCTTCAGGAATAATTGATTTAACAGGTTCGAAAAACGCGTTATCTCTCAAGAACTAAATCTGAGGAGAAATAACTAAAACTTATTGCATCTAAAAAAATCGATAGTTATTCCCTTAGGATGTTATTCAGTGATGTTCGTGAATACAGAAATATCAGTAACTTAGGAATGAAACACTTAACTGCAGGAAACTTAAGGCGAAATGGCTCCATGAAATTGTAATCATTCGTTTGTTAGTACATGCATATCACATCTACCTCTACCGATTTCCGTCCCATTCCTTAGTTGTGCGTCTTCTTCCTATTTTCTTTTTTATGGGACTTAGCATCTGAGGTCATCAGTCCCCTAGACTTAGAACTACGAAACCTAGCTAGCCTAAGGACATCACCCACATCCAGGCCCGAGGCAGGATTCGAACCTGCGACCGTAGCAGGAGCGCGCGATTCCGGACAGAAGCGCCTAGAAACGCTCTTCCACAGCGGCCGGCTATTGTTCTTAGAGTGTATAATAATAACAAAAACAATAATATGTTTGCATAAGTGGTTAGTACGTTGTATTAGCTAACTTCCAAGATATTGCACTTCAGAAAAGTCTATCACTTGAAAAGTATATTGGAGGCTCTTAGTTTTCAGCCTACTTCAATCAGTCTCTAAAACCTGGCTAAGAAATTTATCCGATACAGTTACGTATTATCACAGTCTTAATATCAATTGTAACTTATAGAATGTTCCACTGCTGTTATTAACTGCCTATGCGTAACATTTACGTGCTGACAGCATAGGAGACGTCTGTGTCTGCCCTGTTATCATATCCTATCACTCATGTCATCTTCAGCTACTTTCTCTACACTTTCTATAAACCATCTTTAAGTTAGGTCACCTTATGCAGGGTGACTCAGCTGCCCCTACACTTGGGTTATATGCAACTTGCAACACATTCAAAAACAAATACGAGATTTTCGCATTCTCTCGCTTGTTAGGCACAAACTATCAGTCCTACAGCAGAAATTTTTGTGTAGGAAATTTGGTTTAGTTAAGTTTTGTACTGAAATAAGTTTTCCCTGGAGATCACGGTTTTAGAGTTATTCAAGAAAAAAGATGTTTTTCTTGATTAATTCTAGAAAATAGATTAAGGAAAGGCATACCTATGTTTCTAGCATTTCTAGACTTAGAGGAAGCTTTTGACAATGTTGACTAGAATACTGTCTTTCAAATTCTGAAGGTGTCAGGGGTAAAATACAGGGAGGGTAAGGCTATTTACAATTTGTACAGAAACCAGATGGCAGTTATAAGAGTCGAGGGGCATGAAAGGGAGCGGTAGTTGGGAAGGGAGTGAGACAGCATCGTAGCTTATCTCCGATTTTATTCAATCTGTATACTGAACAAGCAGTAAAGGAAACAAAAGAAAAATTCGGAGTAGGTATTAAAATCCATGAAGAAGAAATCAACACTTTGAGGTTTGCCGATGACATTGTAATTCTGTCAGAGATAGCAAAGGACCTGGAAGAGCAGCTGAAAGGAATGGACAATGTCCTGAAAGGAGGATATAAGATGAACATCAACAAAAGCAAAACGTGGATAATGGAATGTTGTCGAATTAAATTGGGTGATGCTGAGGATATTAAATAAGGAAATGAGGCGCTTAAAACAGCAAATGAGTTTTGCTATTTGGGGAGCAAAATAACTGATGATGGTCTAAGTAGAGAGGATATAAAATGTAGACTGGCTATGGCATGGAAAGCGTTTCTGAAGAAGAGAAAGTTGTTAACATCCAGTATTGATTTAAGTGTCAGGAAGTTGTTTCTGAAAGTATTTGTATGGAGTGTGGCCATGTATAGTACTGAAACGTGGACGATAAATAGTTTGGACAAAAAGAGGATAGAAGCTTTCGAAATGTGGTGCTACAGAAGAATGCTGAAGATTAGATGGGTAGATCACATAACTAATGAGGATGTATTAAATAGAATTAGGGAGAAGAGAAATTTGTGGCACACCTTGACGAGAAGAAGGGTCGGTTAGTAGAACATGTTCTGAGGCATCAAAGGATCATCAATTTAGTACTGGAGGGCAGCGTGAAGAGTAAAAATCGTAGAGGGAGACCAAGAGATGAATACACTAAGGATGTAGGTTACAGTAGGTACTGGGAGATGAAGAAGCTTGCACAGGATAGTGTAGCATGGAGAGCTGCATTAAACCAGTCTCTGGACTGAAAACCACAACAACAACAACAACAATTCTACTACATTGAATTTCCTACACAAAGGTCCTGTTCATTTTTCTGTAGGACTAACAATTTTGTGCCTAGCAAGCAAGAGACTATGAAAATCTTCAAGTGGTGTTTAAAGCGTTGCGAGTCACGTAAGCCATGGGTAGGGGTAGCTGAATGACCCTACATAAACCGTCTATACGGCGAAACGATAACTATTTGCAACGTACTACAGTGGTGTAGGGGAAGTCGAGAGGTAGAGTTTGACAGAAGACACCTGTGGCCTATCAAACCAAGAAGAAACCTCAACTTGAATTGCGAAAGCCACTCAAGACACATTGCACGGGCACCCAGTGACGTTTTTAATACCTTCTCGCCCTCTTACCCCACTGGCTATCGTTAACGTTAGTACCCATGTGAGGGTAGTGAAAGGAACAGACTACACAAGTTCTCTAAATACTAATTACATTTCCAATTCGATCTAAACTTACTCCTTAGCAGCGCAGTTGTCTCGTAATAAGAAGTACCAAGAAATTTATGTTTTAAGGGTGAATTTTACGCATTCAACTGTGAGGTTAAATCTACACAATCGTCAATTTTACAGTGGACAACTAAAGTGCTGTCTTAGGAGTTCTAAAGGATGTTAGAAATCTCGCATGGTTCGCATCCGTTGCAGATTACATGGCTTTCGTAGCTAAACTTCAAGTTATTTTCCAGACTGATAGGACCAGAAGTGTTTCACATTGAGGTAACAAAAGTAATGGGATACTTTCCTAATTCCGCGTCGAACCTCCATCTTCCTGGCGTCGTGCAGCAATTCGACGTGGCATGGACGCAATAAGTCATTGGAAGTCCCCCGCAGAAATAATGAACCCATTCTGCCTCTATAGCCGTCCACAGTTCCGAAAGTGTTTCCGGTGAAGGATTTCATGCCGAACTGACCTGATGATTATGTCCCATTAATTTGCGGTTGGCCGGCCGGAGTGGCCGAGCGGTTCTAGGCGCTACGGTCTAGATCCGCGCGACTGCTTAGGTTTAAGTAGTTCTAAGTTCTAGGGGACTGATGACCTCGGAAGTTAAGTCCCATAGTGCTCAGAGCTGTTTGAACCATTTGAATTTGAATTTTCGGCGGTATTCTTGTTTGGCGATCTGGTTGGCCAAATCTTCACTCGAACTGTCCAGAATGGTCTTCAAGCCAACAGTTGCGGCCTGGTGACGTGGCGCATTGTTGTTTGGGAATATGAAGTCCATGAATTGCTGCAAATGGTCCCAAGTAGCCAAACATAACAATTTCCAGTCAACGAAGGTCCAGCTAAACCAAAGGACGGAGTCCATTCCGTGTAAACACAGCCACACCATAATGAGGCCACCACCAAATTGCAATGAGGCTCCACGACTTCGGAGGGTCTGTGACAGAGTTGAACCCTACCATTTGCTCTTACCAACTGAAAACGGGACTCACCTGACCCGTCCACGGTTCCCGAGTCGTGTAGGATCCAACCGAAATGGTCAGATGCTCCGGAGAAGTGTTGTTAGCAAAGGCATTCACGTCGGTCATCCGTTGCCACAGCCCATTAACGCCAAATTTCGCTGCACTGTACTAACGGATAGGATGATCGTGCGTCGCACATTAATTTCTGCGTCTATTTATGCAGTGTTGCTTGCCTGTTAGCTCTGACAACACCAGTGCTCTTGCTCATTAAGTGAAGGCTGTCGACCACTGCTTTGTCCGTGATAATAGGTGGCGCCTAAAATTTGGTGTTCTTGGCACACTCTTACGACTGTCAATCTCGAAATAATGAATTCCCAAACGATTTCCCGAATGTATTGTCCCATGTGTCTAGTTCCAACTACCACTCCCCGTTCAAAGTTTGTTAGTTCCAGTCATGCTGCCATAATTACCTCGGAAACCTTTTCACATGACTCACCTGAGCACAAAAGACAGCTCCGCTGATGCGCTGCCCTTTTATACCATGAATACGCGATACTGCTGCCATCTGTATATGCACATATCGCTATCCCATCACTTTTTGTCACGTCAGTGTATATAAAATTGATCCTCTAGACTTTCCCTACACATCATTGTGGTGCTTTTAAACAGTTATCGTTTGCACGCCGTATATGGTTCTTCCACCCTTCAGATTTTCCTTCTTGGCGTAGAACTGAGCTCCTGATATTTATACAGCTGCTCCTCTTTCCTCCAAAGGTCTGTTCAACTTCTCTGTACGCGGCATTTATCTTTCCCCTTGTCATGAATCATTATAAGGCCTCAAATTCGCCCTCTCCATTCCTGCATAGCTATTTTCCCGTTTCTGTTCGTCTCATTTTTTAAACGACTGTAGTCCAATTCGCTTTCTTTCATTTGCTATATTTTTATATAATTTTCATGTAAAGGAAAGCTTTTGAAACGTAGAGCTGCCGGACAATGCTGGAGACTACTTGTATAGAACGGGTAACTGGTGATTAATATACGGTATCAAATTTGGGAGAAAAGAAATTTGTCACATCTTGATTAAAATAAGGAATCGACTGATAAGGCACACCCTTGAAATGTTAAGTAATCGTCAGTTTGGTTATTAAAGGAACTTTAGCAGATAAAAATTGTAGAGGCAGAAGAAGGCTTGACTGTAGTAACCAGGTTCAAACAGATGCAGATTGCACTGACTATGCCGAGATGAAGACCCTCAAGCACGAGAGTGAAGAGTTGCATCTGATCAGCATTCGGATTGAAGACCACAACAACGATAAAAGCTAAGCCTTTGTTTATAGGCGTTACATACCGTATTTCTGTACTAGAAGTTCATTGCAGGAGGGAAGACTAGCTATTTACGCCAAATTAACAATATTTCATCCAATCGAGTTGAAATATCAAATCGTTGTAAAGACAAAATATTTGAGCGTTCTGCTGGAGAGTTCGAATTTCAAGAAATACATTTTTAACTATCGGCATATACTGATGATTCTCCTGTTCACAGTACATGGTTTTGGTATCCATATTTCCCACTGTGTTAAGCCCAGTTTGTAAGAAAGACCTGAAGACGATTGTATATGGAGGTTGCAGCATAAACTTTCCGATTAATTCTTCAGAGAAAATATGTTAGTGAATTTACTTGAATATTATGACCTGGTGGAGACAGTATATTTTATAGCTAGAGCTCAGGGAAACAGCAGTACGAACGATGACAATTTTTTCAAGTGTTGCTCTCTAGTTGATGGGCACACGCGAAAAACTTGTAATGGTCTGTCGGATCGTGATGCAAAGACAGTAACTGTGAAAGGAATCAAGGCAGTGTCATATCCCAAATCAGCAAATGAAAGATTTAGAGATATGGGTCTTTTTGTAAAGCAGACATTTAAAGCCAGTCTCGAAGGGCTTCATTGCTAAGAAGACTACAGTACAGACAACTTGATCGACAAATGCAATAGATTTCGTCAATCATTATAGCCTCGTTTGGCAACTGGTATTCATTAAAATTTGAAGGCAGATATGTAGTACTAGATTTGGATAACTAATGGCATTAGGATATCACGTATGAAAAGACGGAAGCAGTGTCTTAACATGAAACGTAGTCAGATACCGGTAACAGAATTTGACTACAGACTACACTGCAAGAACGAAAATTTCAATCTACAGCAAAGGGTACACTGATTGGAAACTTCCTAGCGAATGAGTGCCGGTCCTAGAGTCGGACTCGGGATCGTTGCCTTCCGCGGGCAAGTGCTCTACCGACTGAGCTACTCAAGAACGACGCAAGATTCATCCTCACAGCTTTACTTCCGCCAGTACCTCGTCTCTTACCTTCCAGAAGTTCTCCTGCGAAACTGCACACTCTGCTAAGTTTCGCAGGAGAACCCCTCTCTAACATTGGAAGGCAGGCGATGAGCTAGTACAGCTGTGTGGAAGGGTCGTGGTTGGGTAGCTCAGAAGGTGTATACAATGCTCTTCCGACCAAGCGCCTACCGCGGGCGAAAGATTTTTAAAAGTAGTTGTTGATTGCACATGCCGTGCAACACGTTGGAGGCACAACCTCCGGACGTCCAATGGTCGATGATGTGGAAGACCGTCCATGAACCTTTCCTTCCGACTGACATCAGGGCACTATGGGACTTAACATCTATGGTCATCCGTCCCCTAGAACTAAGAACTACTTAAACCTAACTAACCTAAGGACATCACACACATCCATGCCCGAGGCAGGATTCGAACCTGCAACCGTATCGGATGCGCGGTTCCAGACTGTAGCGCCTAGAACCGCTCGGCCACCCCGGCCGGCTCCTGGATCCTAATACAATGTATATTGGCCTACTAGATCTTTGCTCCGCCAGAAATGGTCCATCCCTGTCACCTACCCCTTCCACAAACGTATTTTCCCCCAGCTAAGCACCACGCTATCACGTGGTTCTGGATCAGGACATCGTGTACCATTTCCCCGATCCCCCACACTCCACACCTGATTTTTGGTGCTATATACTGAAAGCTCATATGGAGCTCGAACGTTCGTTCACCCACGTATTGTCGGAGCTTTGCAAACTATTTGCGCAGCGTGACCAATAATCCTTCCGGTAGATGGGGAGTACCAAAACGCCTACTTTCTTGATGCATGTACGATCGTTTCAGGAACGGTGAAGCACACCGACATGTCCAGGCCGGCGAACTGAATGTGTGCAGGCGAAATTGCGTGCTGGTCTGTTTATTCTCCCCGAGGAACGGCCCCTGATACGCCGTCACATGCTCTTCTCACCATTGTTGACAGTCAGCTTGTTCTAATTCCTTTTCGCTTTTCTGTCACATCCATCGTAATGGGGTGGCGATAGTGGTGATGGTGGGGGGCGGGGGGAGGGGGTGCTTTGTGGCTGGGCCTCGGTATGCGACCCCTGTCCGTTTTTTCTCCTTGCCCTCCCCGGTACGACTCGTGAGAGGTATAAAAAGTAGGCAGTACACTTGCCTACAAAATCAAAGGGCCAGAGTTGGAGTCCGGTACACAGTTTTAATATGCCTGGAGGTTTGAATATTGCACGTGCTAAGAAACGTCATAAGACAGGCCAAAATAATACGTTGAACCAAGAGAATAGAAAGCTCTTAGTATAGAGCTAAAACTGTGACGGATGTTCATCGTTCCAGAGATTTAAATTCGCGCATCTGCTTGCTGGCGCCGGACTTCGAGGGAGCGCTGATGCGCAGCTAGCCACCAGGCTGTAGCGTGAGCAATTTCCCCGGCCGACATGCGGTGCACAGTGAGCGAAGAGCAGCCAGTAGGCTCTGTGACTTGGTGTCCGTTTTGATCACCGAAGTAACTTTGCGCAACTAGCGCATAAAAGGGCAAAGAATTAATGGGTGGTGTTCGTAGCTGAATTCCGCGTGACTTGACTAAGCTATCAGTTTGAAGGGACTGTATTACAATAATGTGAGAGTTCGTTGATCAAAAATGCAGCTACCTACACTGAAGCGCCAAAAAAATTGTACACCTGCCTAATATGGTGTAGGGCCCCCACGAGCACGCAGAAGTGCTACAACACAACGTGGCATAGGCTCGACTGATGTCCGAAGTAGTGCTAGATGGAACTGGCACCATGAATCCTGCAGGGCTGTCCATAAATCCGTAAGAGTACGATGGGGTGGAGATCTCTTATGAGCAGCACGTTGCAAGGCATCCCAAATACGCTCAATAATGTTCATGCCTGGGGAGTCTGGTGGCCAGCGGAAGCGTTTAAACTCAGAAGAGTGTTCCTGAAGCCACTCTGTAGCAATTCTGGACGTTTGGGGTGTCGCATTGTCCTGCTGGAATTCCCCAAGTCCGTCGGAGTTCACAATGAACTTAAATGGATGTAGGTGATCAGACAGAATGCTTACGTACGTGTCACCTGTCAGTGTCGTATCTAGACGTATCTAGGGTCCCATATCACTCCAACTGCACACGCTCCACACCATTACTGACCATCCACCAGTTTGAACAGTCCATTGCTGACATGCAGGGTCCATGCATTCATGAGGTTGTCTGCATACCTGCTCGATACAACTTGAAACGAGACTCGTCCAACCAGGCAACACGTTTCCAGTCATCAACAGTCCAGTGTCGGTGTTGACGGAGCCAGCCGAGGCGTAAAGCTATGTGTCGTGCAGTCGTTAAGGGAACACGAGTGGACCTTCGGCTCCGAAAACCCGTGTCGATGATGTTTCGTAGACTGGTTTGCACGCTGGCACTTCTTGATGGCCAAACACTGACATCTGCAGCAATTTCCGAGAGCGTTGCACTTCTGTCACGTTGAACGATTCTCTTCAGCTATCGTTGGTCCCGTTCCTGCAGGATCCTTTCCAGCATCAGCGATGCCGGATATTTGATATTTTACGAGATTTCTGATATGGTTCAATTGGCTGTAGGCACTATGGGACTTACAATCAGTCCCCTAGACTTAGATCTATACTACTGGCCATTAAAATTGTTACACCAAGAAGAAATGCAGATGATAAACGGGTATTCATTGGACAAATATATTATACTGGAACTGACATGTGATTAAATTTTTGGTCTAGCAGTTCTAGGCGCGCAGTCTGGAACCGCGTGACCGCTACGGTCGCAGGTTCGAATCCTGCCTTGGGCATGGATGTGTGTGATGTCCTTAGGTTAGTTAGGTTTAATTAGTTCTAAGTTCTAGGGGACTGATGACCACAGATGGTAAGTCCCATAGTGCTCAGAGCCATTTGAACCATTTTGATTACATTTTCACGCAATTTGGGATCATAGATCCTGAGTAATCAGTACCCAGAACAACCACCTCTGGCCGTAATAACGGCCTTGATACGCCAGGCCATTGAGTCAAACAGAGCTTGGATGGCGTGTACAGGTACACCTACCCATGCAGCTTCAACACGATACCACAGTTCATCAAGAGTAGTGACTGGCCAGTTGCTCGTCCACCATTGACCAGACGTTTTCAATTGGTGAGGGATCTGGAGAATGTGCTGGCCAGGCCAGCAGTCGAACATTTTCTGTATCCAGAAAGGACCGTAGATGACCTGCAACATGCGGTCGTGCATTATCCTGCAGCCGTGGTCTCCGAGCTGATAGTTCATGCTGCTGCAAATGTCGTCGAACTGTTCGTGCAGATGGTTGTTGTCTTACAAACGTCTCCATCTCTTGACTCAGGGGACGAAACGTGGCTGCACGATCCGTTACAGCCATGCGGATAAGATGCCTGTCATCTCGACTGCTAGCGATACGAGGCTGTTGGGATTCTGCACGGCGTTCCGTATTACCGTCCTGAACCCACCGATTCCATATTCTGCTAACATTCATTGGATCTCGACCAACGAGAGCAGCAATGTCGCGATACGTTAAACCGCAATAGCGATAGGCTACAATCCGACCATTATCAAAGTCGGAAACGGGATGGTACGCATTTCTCCTCCTCACACGAGGCGTCACAAGAACGTTGTAGGTGTCGCCACCGGCGCCAACCTTGTGTGAATGCTCTGAAAAGCTAATCATTTGCATATCACAGCATCTTCTTCCTGTCGCTTAAATTTCTCGTCTGTAGCACGACATCTTCGTGGTGTAGCAATTTTAATGGCCAGTAGTGTACTTAAACCTTATTAACCTAAGGGCATCACACACATCCATGCCCGAGGCAGGATTCGAATCTGCGACAGTAGCAGCAGCTCGGTTCCGAACAGAAGCGCCTAGAACCGCTCGGCTACAGTTGCCGGCTGATTCCTGATATTCACGGTACACTCATGAAATGGTCACACGGGAAAATTCCCAGTTCCTCACTACCTCGGAGATGCTGTGTCCCATTGGTATAGCACCACGTTCTCAAGCACTGAAGTCTTGATAACCTTCCATTTTAGCAGCAGTAACCGATCTAACATCATCGCCAGACACTTAGTTGTCTTCCGCAGCGCCGTATTCTGCCTGTTGACATATCTCTGTATTTGAATACGCCTGCCTACACAAGTTTCTTTGGCTCTTCAGTGTAGTTGCTGAATGGACGCTGTTCCTTTATGTTGAGGCTGGTTGGTTTGTTATACCTTACGTCTGCTATTAATGATTTTAGTTAACGTCATTGCTGTAGTCTGAGGTCGTCTTGCACAGGCCCACTCTCGTAAGCGAAATTGTGAGTGACGTGCAGCTGGGTATTGTTCCCGGTGCCAAGAGCTCTTAGTTTCGCTGTTTTACAGTGTATTCACTACTGTCTTAAAGAAAGAGTATTGTAGTAAACAGAGGTGCTGTCGCGTGTGAAACGGCTGCGACTGAAATATGAGGAAACATTTGGATAGTAGAGGCCACAAAGTAAGGCCTACATGTCATGGGTCACGCGCGAGGACGCGGATCGCAGTCATTGTTGTCACAGTTGACGCGAAGTGTCGACGGAGTACGGCCCACGTCACTCTTTGCAGTGTTGTAGTAATGTATCGCTGTATTTGCCTTTCTTGGTCTGCAGCGAGTTCTGGCTTGTTCATTCTCCCTCTCTGTGCTGACTACTATAACGATGTTTTGTAGTGACTCTTTACACCCATGTGTGAAAAAAAGATTCCAGACTTTATGCGTGTGCGCTGGCCGGTCAGGACTTTATTGTATTTGCAATTCTTGTTGAGATATATTTCTCTGGCACCGCACCTGCTATAAAACCGATGAGTTTTCCCGTTAGCAGTAGTGCATATTATCGCGTAACCTTTTTTGAAAAGAGAATGATATAAATAATTCTGATAATTGGAAATGAAAATGTTTTGTTAAAAATTCTCTTTTATGTTGGTTAAAAGCCACGGCTAATTGTTTCTCACCGCGCTGTAGCCAGAAATATCATACGTATTCCAACGTGAATACATGCGTCTTACGATGGATTTAAAAAAAAAAAAAAATCTTTCTTTTGTTCAAATATGGTTCAAATGGCTTTGAGCACAATGAGACTTAACTTCTGAGGTCATCAGTCCCCTAGAACTTAGTACTACTTAAACCTAACTAACCTAAGGACATCACGCACATCCATGCCCGAGGCAGGATTCGAACCTGCAACCGTAGCCGTCTCGCGGTTCCAGACTGTAGCGCCTAGAACCGCTCGTCCACTTCCGGCCGGCTCTTTCTTTTGTGTTATGCGATAAACCAATTAAATAAACTGCTTAATTATTTCTTTTTCTGCGAGGCTTGATGCTCCAGTATAGCTGCCTATGTGCAATGGCATCGTATATATTAATAAAAATTGTTCACAAAACTGTACCTCTGTCCTTAAAGAATGAAATGGAAAACATTACAAGACGCCGTTCTGTATCTGTTAAGATTATTATCTTTAATGTCCGCCCCAGTAGCTGAGTGGTCAGCGTGACGGATTGCCGTCCTCTGGGCCCGGGTCCGATTCCCGGCTGGGTCGGAGATTTTCTCCGCTCAGGGACTGGGTGTTGTGTTGTGTTCATCATCATTTCATCCCCATCCGGCGTGCAGGTCGCCCAATGTGGCGCCGAATGTAATAAGACCTGCGATATGGCGGCCGGACCTGCCCCACGAGGGGCCTCCCGGCCAATGACGCCAAACGCTCATTTCCATTATCTTTAATACTTCTTGCAAGAAATGACTATTAAAAGCGTTTTATCGTCTTATCATTAATGGCGTCGCTACAACAGTTAACCTACACAAAATGGCCAGGGCAACATTTAATTATTACGTAAATGAATCATGGGTCAGAGAAGGCACTTTTTGCTACCAACAGAAAACACATTCTACCATAAATAATTTCATATATATTTGACAAAACTGATAATAAAGCTACAGATTATTATATTAATTATTTACAGACCGTGATCTCTATGCGACCGTCAGATACGACATCAGAACCAAGACGACCAGGCAGACAAAGAAACAAAATGTACTTTTCTTATATACTACGATGCAGAGATAGTAACTAATGCACATCTAAGGGCGCAGAGAGTGCTTACATTGTTGATGAATATAGATAAGTTAATTTACATTACTTTTTAGGAGGCTATACTATAATATGTGATTATTATATGCTGCTGACATCCTGGCGAAAATGCTAGGAAATGTGTTTACGACTCTGCCGCATTAACTGTGAGCATAAAACTGACTTTGTAAGTTGTGATAAAGTGCAGTATGCACAGTCGTCTTATACTGGTGGTCAGCGTTATATTTAATTTAATTATAAGATGCAGTGCAAGAATTTTCCTTGCGGCTCACTAGGACTGCCCCTTAATTTTAAGTTTACAACCTCTTCGGCTATTACACTTCTTCGTTGTGTAGCATAAGGATCTCTACGAAAATCTAAGAGTTGTTATCCTGGCCTGCTTTAGAATACATCTATTTTAAGACGCGCTAAGCTATCTAAATAGTGCTGTACGAGAAATAAACTGGTTGTGCTGGTGAAATGAAATGAAATGTCGTGTGGCTAGGGCCTCCCGTCGGGTAGACCGTTCGCCTGGTGCAGGTCTTTCGATTTGACGCCACTTCGGCGACCTGCGAGTCGATGGGGATGAAATGATGATGATTAGGACGACACAACACCCAGTCCCTGAGCGGAGAAAATCTCCGGCCCAGCCGGGAATCGAACCCGAGCCCTTAGGATTGACAGTCTGTCACGCTGACCACTCAGCTACCGGGGGCGGACGCTTGTGCTGGTAATGATTTGACGTGTACAAAGAGTGACGCGTAACGCCATACTACCAGGTGATGAATTGTGCCCTACACTGAGGTGACAAAAGGAATGGGATACCTCCTAATATCGCGTCGGACCTCATTTCGCCCGGTGTAGTGCAGCAGCCTGACGTGGTGTGGACTCAACAAGTAGTTGCAAGTCTCCTGTGAGTCGTGGAGGGACCGGCGCCAGTAGTATCTCTGACATGAGTACGATCCCTTTCCTAGGGCAGAGGTTTGTCTTTGGGCTTGGGCCGGCTCGAGATATAAGGGAGTGTCGACGCCAGTAGAGAGAGAGGACATAACGCTTTGAGAACGGTACGCGGCTGTGGAGTCGGCGATCGGCTGGCGGACAGAAGCGAAGACGATGCGCGTGAGGCCGGGCGGCGGTTGTCACGTGGTTTGTCACGTGGTTGAACTGAAGTCGGCGGGAGTTGGCCGGCGCTGTGCATTCTCCGGCAACCTCGTGAGCTGTGGATGCGCCCGCTTCCTTGGAGGGAGACGCTGTTATGTTCTTGCGAAGTGATGGTCTGACACCTTCACAAAATCGCCCCAGCATCAAGACACCCAGTTATGTACGCTAACTACTAAGACCACTTAGTTAACTGTGATTGTGATCGCTCTAACGGAAGCGCCCGATTCCACACCTCTATTTTGACCAATGACGTCACCAATATGGCGGAAATGACCGTTCACAACAACTCCCATACCACTCCTAAGACGTCATCACGTACACATGAGAACAAGCACCAAACAGATGTTCCTCCAAAAATATAATGAAACTAACGGGACAAGCGGGGGAAATTGGGGGTTTGTGGGTGGGGACAAACTAAACAGAAACACACGCCACTACACCAAACGACAATAAGCACTAAAAATAACAAGACCCCCACAACATTCACATATTCCACTACAAACAAAATCAACTTGAATCGATCACTTTCCCTAAACTATATAGGTCAACACTATAAATTTCAAAACTTTCACCACCATCACGCTTAATCCTACTACAAAAAACACCTAGAAAATCAAAATTGGAATCGAACACTTCCCTTGACCTGTTATTCTTACATTTCTTACATCTCCTCATACAGCCGTCCCTGGTCCGAGATACCGGAACTTTAGTAAGCCTCATTTCTTCACGACATCCTGAACACTTCACGACTTCAGCCAACAGGCCGAATAGCTGAAGAAATTTTATTAGAGACAACGCACTGTCCCCCATCATCGCCGACAACAGAAAACTGTTGACCTTATCAGTCATGTCCACACCTACCAAAAACATAAACAAAGCAATTTACCAAAATTTACACACGACCAACAGAAAAAAACTACAATAATGACGACATAACAAAACAAAAATCGTTAACTCACTGAAAAATATTCTGCTGAAAGCACAGTCACCACCGATACCACACACGTGCAATACTACCACGCAAACGAACCCCATACGCCACATAACACGCTACTCATAAACACACCACCGGAGAGAACCACAGACCGCAACAATACGCCACCCACAAACACGCGACACACGACACACGCAAACTAAACCAAAAACATCAATGGTTCAAATGGCTCTGAGCACTATGGGACTCAACTGCTGTGGTCACAAGTCCCCTAGAACTTAGAACAACTCTTACCAACTGAAAACGGGACTCACCTGACCCGTCCACGGTTACCGAGTCGTGTAAGATCCAACCGAAATGGTCAGATGCTCCGGAGAAGTGTTGTTAGCAAAGGCATTCACGTCGGTCATCCGTTGCCACAGCCCATTAACGCCAAATTTCGCTGCACTGTACAACGGATAGGTTCATCGTGCGTCGCACATTAATTTCTGCGTCTATTTATGCAGTGTTGCTTGCCTGTTAGCTCTGACAACACCAGTGCTCTTGCTCATTAAGTGAAGGCTGTCGACCACTGCTTTGTCCGTGATAATAGGTGGCGCCTAAAATTTGGTGTTCTTGGCACACTCTTACGACTCTCAATCTCGAAATAATGAATTCCCAAACGATTTCCCGAATGTATTGTCCCATGTGTCTAGATCCAACTACCACTCCCCGTTCAAAGTTTGTTAGTTCCAGTCGTGCTGCCATAATTATCTCGGAAACCTTTTCACATGACTCACCTGAGCACAAAAGACAGCTCCGCTGATGCGCTGCCCTTTTATACCATGTATACGTGATACTGCTGCCATCTGTATATGCACATATCGCTATCCCATCACTTTTTGTCACGTCAGTGTATATAAAATTGTTCCTCTAGACTTTCCCTACACATCATTGTGGTGCTTTTAAACAGTTATCGTTTGCACGCCGTATATGGTTCTTCCACCCTTCAGATTTTCCTTCTTGGCGTAGAACTGAGCTCCTGATATTTATACAGCTGCTCCTCTTTCCTCCAAAGGTCTGTTCAACTTCTCTGTACGCGGCATTTATCTTTCCCCTTGTCATGAATCATTATAAGGCCTCAAATTCGCCCTCTCCATTCCTGCGTAGCTATTTTCCCGTTTCTGTTCGTCTCATTTTTTAAACTACTGTATTCCATTTCGCTTTCTTTCATTTGCTATATTTTTATATAATTTTCATGTAAAGGAAAGCTTTTGAAACGTAGAGCTGCCGGACAATGCTGGAGACTACTGTATAGAACGGGTAACTGGTGATTAATATACGGTATCAAATTTGGGAGAAAAGAAATTTCTGTCACATCTTGATTAAATTAAGGAATCAACTGATAAGGCACACCCTTGAAATGTTAAGTAATCGTCAGTTTGGTTATTAAAGGAACTTTTGCAGATAACAATTGTAGAGGCAGAAGAAGGCTTGACTGTAGTAACCAGATTCAAAAAGATGCAGATTGCACTGACTATGCCGAGATGAAGACCCTCAAGCACGAGAGTGAAGAGTTGCATCTGATCAGTATTCGGATTGAAGACCACAACAACGATAAAAGCTAAGCCTTTGTTTATAGGCGTTACATACCGTATTTCTGTACTAGAGGTTCATTGCAGGAGGAAAGACTAGCTATTTACGCCAAATTAACAATATTTCATCCAATCAAGTTGAAATATCAAATCGTTGTAAAGACAAAATATTCGTGCGTTCTGCTGGAGAGTTCG
Organism: Schistocerca americana; assembly: GCF_021461395.2. NCBI lineage: Eukaryota > Metazoa > Arthropoda > Insecta > Orthoptera > Acrididae > Schistocerca > Schistocerca americana. The sequence goes on from NC_060120.1 coordinate 858,658,008, forward strand.
AATTTCAAGAAATACATTTTTAACTATCGGCATATACTGATGATTCTCCTGTTCACAGTACATGGTTTTGGTATCCATATTTCCCACTGTGTTAAGCCCAGTTTGTAAGAAAGACCTGAAGACGATTGTATATGGAGGTTGCAGCATAAACTTTCCGATTAATTCTTCAGAGAAAAGATGTTAGTGAATTTACTTGAATATTATGAACTGGTGGAGACAGTATATTTTATAGCTAGAGCTCAGGGAAACAGCAGCACGAACGATGACAATTTTTTCAAGTGTTGCTCTCTAGTTGATGGGCACACGCGAAAAACTTGTAATGGTCTGTCGGATCGTGATGCAAAGACAGTAACTGTGAAAGGAATCAAGGCAGTGTCATATCCCAAATCAGCAAATGAAAGATTTAGAGATATGGGTCTTTTTGTAAAGCAGACATTTAAAGCCAGTCTCGAAGGGCTTCATTGCTAAGAAAACTACAGTACAGACAACTTGATCGACAAATGCAATAGATTTCGTCAATCATTATAGCCTCGTTTGGCAACTGGTATTCATTAAAATTTGAAGGCAAATATGTAGTACTATATTTGGATAACTAATGGCATTAGGATATCACGTATAAAAGATGGGAGCAGTGTCTTAACATGAAACGTAGTCAGATACCGGTAACAGAATATGACTACAGAATACACTGCAGCAAAGGGTACACTGATAGGAAACTTCCTAGCGAATGAGTACCGGTCCTAGAGTCGGACTCGGGATCGTTGCCTTCCGCGGGCAAGTGCTCTACCGACTGAGCTACTCAAGAACGACGCAAGATTCATCCTCACAGCTTTACTTCCGCCAGTACCTCGTCTCTTACCTTCCAGAAGTTCTCCTGCGAAACTGCACACTCTGCTAAGCTTCGCAGGAGAACCCCTCTCTAACACTGGAAGGCAAGCGATGAGCTAGTACAGCTGTGTGGAAGGGTCGTGGTTGGGTAGCTCAGAAGGTGTATACAATGCTCTTCCGACCAAGCGCCTACCGCGGGCGAAAGATTTTTAAAAGTAGTTGTTGATGCACATGCCCTGCAACACGTTGGAGGCACAACCTCCGGACGTCCAATGGTCGATGATGTGGAAGACCGTCCATGAACCTTTCCTTCCGACTGACATCAGGGCACTATGGGACTTAACATCTATGGTCATTCGTCCCCTAGAACTTAGAACTACTTAAACCTAACTAACCTAAGGACATCACACACATCTATGCCCGAGGCAGGATTCGAACCTGCGACCGTATCGGATGCGCGGTTCCAGACTGTAGCGCCTAGAACCGCTCGGCCACCCCGGCCGGCTCCTGGATCCTAATACAATGTATATTGGCCTACTAGCTCTTTGCTCCGCCAGCAATGGTCCATCCCTGCCACCTACCCCTTCCACAAACGTATTTTCCCCCAGCTAAGCACCACGCTATCACGTGGTTCTGGATCAGGACATCGTGTACCTTTTCCCCGATCCCCCACACTCCACACCTGATTTTTGGTGCTATATACTGAAAGCTCATATGGAGCTCGAACGTTCGTTCACCCACGTATTGTCGGAGCTTTGCAAACTATTTGCGCCGCGTGACCAGTAATCCTTCCGGTAGATGGGGAGTACCAAAACGCCTACTTTCTTGATGCATGTACGATCGTTTCAGGAACGGTGAAGCACACCGACATGTCCAGGCCGGCGAACTGAATGTGTGCAGGCGAAATTGCGTGCTGGTCTGTTTATTCTCCCCGAGGAACGGCCCCTGATACGCCGTCACATGCTCTTCTCACCATTGTTGACAGTCAGCTTGTTCTAATTCCTTTTCGCTTTTCCGTCACATCCATCGTAATGGGGTGGCGGTAGTGGTGACGGTGGGGGGCGGGGGGAGGGGGTGCTTTGTGGCTGGGCCTCGGTATGCGACCCCTGCCCGTTTTTTCTCCTTGTCCTCCCCGGTAAGACTCGTGAGAGGTATAAAAAGTAGGAAGTACACTTGCCTACAAAATCAAAGGGCCAGAGTTGGAGTCCGGTACACAGTTTTAATATGCCTGGAGGTTTGAATATTGCACGTGCTAAGAAACGTCATAAGACAGGCCAAAATAATACGTTGAACCAAGAGAATAGAAAGCTCTTCGTATAGAGCTAAAACTGTGACGGATGTCCATCGTTCCAGAGATTTAAATTCGCGCATCTGCTTGCTGGCGCCAGACTTCGAGGGAGCGCTGATGCGCAGCTAGCCACCAGGCTGTAGCGTGAGCAATTTCTCCGGCCGACATGCGGTGCACAGTGAGCGAAGAGCAGCCAGTAGGCTCTGTGACTTGGTGTCCGTTTTGATCACCGAAGTAACTTTGCGCAACTAGCGTATAAAAGGGCAAAGAATTAATGGGTGGTGTTCGTAGCTGAATTCCGCGTGACTTGAGTAAGCTATCAGTTTGAAGGGACTGTATTACAATAATGTGCGAGTTCGTTGATCAAAAATGCAGCTACCTACACTGAAGCGCCAAAAAAATTGTACACCTGCCTAATATGGTGTAGGGCCCCCACGAGCACGCAGAAGTGCTACAACACAACGTGGCATAGGCTCGACTGATGTCCGAAGTAGTGCTAGATGGAACTGGCACCATGAATCCTGCAGGGCTGTCCATAAATCCGTAAGAGTACGATGGGGTGGAGATCTCTTATGAGCAGCACGTTGCAAGTCATCCCAAATACGCTCAATAATGTTCATGCCTGGGGAGTCTGGTGGCCAGCGGAAGCGTTTAAACTCAGAAGAGTGTTCCTGAAGCCACTCTGTAGCAATTCTGGACGTTTGGGGTGTCGCATTGTCCTGCTGGAATTCCCCAAGTCCGTCGGAGTGCACAATGAACATAAATGGATGTAGGTGATCAGACAGAATGCTTACGTACGTGTCACCTGTCAGTGTCGTATCTAGACGTATCTAGGGTCCCATATCACTCCAACTGCACACGCTCCACACCATTACTGACCATCCACCAGTTTGAACAGTCCGTTGCTGACATGCAGGGTCCATGCATTCATGAGGTTGTCTGCATACCTGCTCGATACAACTTGAAACGAGGCTCGTCCAACCAGGCAACACGTTTCCAGTGATCAACAGTCCAGCGTCGGTGTTGACGGAGCCAGCCGAGGCGTAAAGCTATGTGTCGTGCAGTCGTTAAGGGTACACGAGTGGACCTTAGGCTCCGAAAACCCGTGTCGATGATGTTTCGTAGAATGGTTTGCACGCTGGCACTTCTTGATGGCCAAACACTGACATCTGCAGCAATTTCCGGAAGCGTTGCACTTCTGTCACGTTGAACGATTCTCTTCAGGTGTCGTTGGTCCCGTTCTTGCAGGATCCTTTCCAGCATCAGCGATGTCGGATATTTGATATTTTACGAGATTTCTGATATGGTTCAAATGGCTGTAGGCACTATGGGACTTACAATCAGTCCCCTAGACTTAGATCTACACTACTGGCCATTAAAATTGTTACCCCAAGAAGAAATGCTGATGATAAACGGGTATTCATTGGACAAATATATTATACTGGAACTGACATGTGATTACATTTTTGGTCTAGCGGTTCTAGGCGCGCAGTCTGGAACCGCGTGACCGCTACGGTCGCAGGTTCGAATCCTGCCTCGGGCATGGATGTGTGTGATGTCCTTAGGTTAGTTAGGTTTAATTAGTTCAAAGTTCTAGGGGACTGATGACCACAGATGGTAAGTCCCATAGTGCTCAGAGCCATTTGAACCATTTTGATTACATTTTCACGCAATTTGAGATCATAGATCCTGAGTAATCAGTACCCAGAACAACCACCTCTGGCCGCAATAACGGCCTTGATACGCCAGGCCATTGAGTCAAACAGAGCTTGGATGGCGTGTACAGGTACACCTACCCATGCAGCTTCAACACGATACCACAGTTCATCAAGAGTAGTGACTGGCGTATTGTGACGAGCCAGTTGCTCGGCCACCATTGAGCAGACGTTTTCAGTTGGTGAGGGACCTGGAGATTGTGCTGGCCAGGCCAGCAGTCGAACATTTTCTGTGTCCAGAAAGGACCGTAGATGACCTGCAACATGCGGTCGTGCATTATCCTGCAGCCGTGGTCTCCGAGCTGATAGTTCATGCTGCTGCAAATGTCGTCGAACTGTTCGTGCATATGGTTGTTGTCTTACAAACGTCTCCATCTGTTGACTCAGGGGACGAAACGTGGCTGCACGATCCGTTACAACCATGCGGGTAAGATGCCTGTCATCTCGACTGCTAGCGATACGAGGCTGTTGGGATTCTGCACGGCGTTCCGTATTACCGTCCTGAACCCACCGATTCCATATTCTGCTAACATTCATTGGATCTCGACCAACGAGAGCAGCAATGTCGCGATACGTTAAACCGCAATAGCGATAGGCTACAATCCGACCTTTATCAAAGTCGTAAACGTGATGATACGCATTTCTCCTCCTTACACGAGGCGTCACAACAACGTTTCACCAGGCAACGCCGGTCATCTGATGTCTGTGTATGAGAAATCGGTTGGAAACTTTCCTCATGTCAGCACGTTGTAGGTGTCGCCACCGGCGCCAACCTTGTGTGAATGCTCTGAAAAGCTAATCATTTGCATATCACAGCATCTTCTTCCTGTCGCTTAAATTTCTCGTCTGTAGCACGACATCTTCGTGGTGTAGCAATTTTAATGGCCAGTAGTGTACTTAAACCTTATTAACCTAAGGGCATCATATCCATGCCCGAGGCAGGATTCGAATCTGCGACAGTAGCAGCAGCTCGGTTCCGAACTGAAGCGCCTAGAACCGCTCGGCTACAGTTGCCGGCTGATTCCTGATATTCACGGTACACTCATGAAATGGTCATACGGGAAAATTCCCAGTTTCTCGCTACCTCGGAAATGCTGTGTCCCATTGGTATAGCACCACGTTCTCAAGCACTGAAGTCTTGATAACCTTCCATTTTAGCAGCAGTAACCGATCTAACATCATCGCCAGACACTAGTTGCCTTCCGCAGCGCCGTATTCTGCCTGTTGACATATGTCTGCATTTGAATACGCCTGCCTACACAAGTTTCTTTGGCTCTTCAGTGTAGTTGCTGAATGGACGCTGTTCCTTTATGTTGAGGCTGGTTGGTTTGTTATACGTTACGTCTGCTATTAATGATTTTAGTTAACGTCGTTGCTGTAGTCTGAGGTCGTCTTGCACAGGCCCACTCTCGTGAGCGAAATTGTGAGTGACGTGCAGCTGGATATTGTTCCCGGTGCAAGAGCTCTTAGTTTCGCTGTTTTACAGTGTATTCACTACTGTCTTAAAGAAAGAGTATTGTAGTAAACAGAGGTGCTGTCGCGTGTGCAACGGCTGGGACTGAAATATGAGGAAACATTTGGATAGTAGAGGCCACAAAGTAAGGCCTACATGTCTTGGGTCACGCGCGAGGGCGCGGATCGCGGTCAGTGTTGTCACAGTTGACGCGAAGTGTCGACGGAGTACGGCCCGCGTCACTCTTTGCAGCGTTGTAGTAATGTATCGCTGTATTTGCCTTTCTTGGTCTGCAGCGAGTTCTGGCTTGTTCATTCTCCCTCTCTGTGCTGACTACTATAACGATGTTTTGTAGTGACTCTTTACACCCTTGTGTGAAAAAAAGATTCCAGACTTTATGCGTGTGCGCTGGCCGGTCAGGACTTTATTGTATTTGTAATTCTTGTTGAGATATATTTCTCTGGCACCGCACCTGCTATAAAACCGATGAGTTTTCCCGTTAGCAGTAGTGCATATTATCGCGTAACCTTTTTTGAAAAGAGAATGATATAAATAATTCTGATAATTGGAAATGAAAATGTTTTGTTAAAAATTCTCTTTTATGTTGGTTAAAAGCCACGGCTAATTGTTTCTCACCGCGCTGTAGCCAGAAATATCATACGTATTCCATCGTGAATACATGCGTCTTACGATGGATTTAAAAAAAAATCTTTCTTTTGTTCAAATATGGTTCAAATGGCTCTGAGCACTATGGGACTTAACTTCTGAGGTCATCAGTCCCCTAGAACTTAGAACTACTTAAACCTAACTAACCTAAGGACATCACACACATCCATGCCCGAGGCAGGATTCGAACCTGCGACCGTAGCCGTCTCGCGGTTCCAGACTGTAGCGCCTAGAACCGCTCGTCCACTTCCGGCCGGCCCTTTCTTTTGTGTTACGCGATAAACCAATTAAATAAACTGCTTAATTATTTCTTTTTCTGCGAGGTTTGATGCTCCAATATAGCTGCCTATGTGCAATGGCATCGTATACATTAATAAAAATTGTTCACGAAACTATACCTCTGTCCTTAAAAAATGAAATGGAAAATATTACAAGACGCCGTTCTGTATCTGTTAAGATTATTATCTTTAATACTCCTTGCAAGAAATGACTATTAAAAGCGTTTTATCGTCTTATCATTAATGGCGTCGCTACAACAATTAACCTACACAAAATGGCCAGGGCAACATTTAATTATTACGTACGAAGGCCATTCAGAAAGTAACCTCCGGTTGATTTAAAAAAATACACCAAGTCAAATAAAAATATTTTAATATATACATCTTACAACTACATCTTTGCACTATTTTTCTACATAGTCTCCATAGCGATTGAGGCACTTATCGTATCTCTTCACAAGCTTTGAAATTCCTTCTGCATAAAAATCACCCACTTGTGCCTGGAGCCAGCCTGTGACTGCATCTTTGAGCTCTTCGTCGTCATCAAACCGCTGTGACCCGAGCCATTTCTTCAAATGCATGAAGAGGTGATAATCACTTGGCGCCAGGTCTGGGCTGTAAGGTGGATGGTTGATAACGTCCCACTTGAAGGACTCAAGAAGGGCCGTTGTTCTGCGAGCTGAGTGAGGACGGGCGTTATCGCGCAAAAAAACGATACCGGAAGTCAGCATACCACGGCGTTTGTTCTGTATAGCCCGTCGTAACTTTTTTGTTGTTTCACAGTACACGTCTCGATTAATGGTCGTACCACGTTCCATGAATTCAACCAACAACACCCCTTTCGCATCCCAAAACACCGTTGCCATCAGTTTTCTGGCAGAAAAATCTTGTGAGGCTTTTCTTGGTTTGGTAGGCGAATTTGAATGTGTCCACATCTTTGATTGTTCTTTTGTCTCAGGGTTCACGTACTTAATCCAGGTTTCGTCACCGGTCACGATTCTGTTTAACAATGGTTCTCCTTCGTCCTCATAATGTGACAGAAAGTCTAATGCAGAGGCCATTCTTTGAGTTTTGTGGTGGTCGGTAAGAATTTTGGGCACCCATCGTGCACAGAACTTACGGTAACCCAATCTTGCTGTCACTATCTCGTACAAGAGAGTCTTAGAAATCTGTGGAAAACCAGTAGACAACTCTGACATTGAGAAACGTCGATTTTCACGAACTTTTGCATCAACTGTCTGAACGAGTTCGTCAGTCACCAATGATGGTCTACCATTCCTCTCTTCATCATGAACGTTTTCTCGTCCACTTTTAAATAAACGTACCCATTCACGGACAACTCCTTCACTCATAACTCTTGGTCCGTACACGGCACAAAGCTCACGATGAATAGCTGCTGCAGAATATCCTTTGGCTGTAAAAAACCTTATGACAGCACGCACTTCACATTTGGCGGGGTTTTCTATTGCAGCACACATTTCAAACTGCCACAAAAACTAAACTAGCGCAGGTACGACGTTCACTCGACCACGGCTTGATGCCGACTGACCTGTTGAGTGCGTGAACGCACAGATGGCGTCGCTACTCCCCCCACAACCCGCACTGTGACCAATCGGAGGTTACTTTCTGAACCGCCCTCGTAAATGAATCATGGGTCAGAGAAGGCGCTTTTTGCTACCAACAGAAAACACATTCTACCATAAATAATTTCATATATATTTGACAAAACTGATAATAAAGCTACAGATAATTATATTAATTATTTACAGACCGTGATCTCTATGCGACCGTCAGATACCACATCAGAACCAAGAAGACCAGGCAGACAAAGAAACAAAATGTCCTTTTCTTATATACTACGATGCAGAGATAGTAACTAATGCACATCTAAGGGCGCAGAGAGTGCTTACATTGTTGATGAATATCGATAAGTTAATTTACATTACTTTTTCGGAGGCTATGCTATAATATGTGATTATTATATGCTGCTGACATCCTGGCGAAAATGCTAGGAAATGTGTTTACGACTCTGCCGCATTAATTGTGAGCATAAAACTGACTTTGTAAGTTGTGATAAAGTGCAGTATGCATAGTCGTCTTATACTGGTGGTCAGCGTTATATTTAATTTAATTATAAGATGCAGTACAAGAATTTTCCTTGCGCCTCACTAGGACTGCCCCTTAACTTTACAACCTCTTCGGTTATTACACTTCTTCGTTGTGTAGCATAAGGATCTCTACGAAAATCTAAGAGTTGTTATCCTGGCCTGCTTTAGAATACATCTATTTTAAGACGCGCTAAGCTATCTAAATAGCGCTGTACGAGAAATGAACTGCTTGTGCTGGTGAAATGAAATGAAATGTCGTGTGGCTAGGGCCTCCCGTCGGGTAGACCGTTCGCCTGGTGCAGGTCTTTCGATTTGACGCCACTTCGGCGACCTGCGCGTCGATGGGGATGAAATGATGATGATTAGGACGACACAACACCCAGTCCCTGAGCGGAGAAAAATCTTTTTTTTTTTTTTTTTTCGTTGCATCTGCTCGGGGCGGACGTCGTAAGACATTCTTTTATGTTCGTTGTTGGTCGATTGACTCAGTTTTTTTTTTATTACAGGGGGCAGCTGGCCCTCTGACCGAACACGCTGAGCTACCGCTCAGCTACCGGGGGCGGACGCTTGTGCTGGTAATGATTTGACGTGTACAAAGAGTGACGCGTAACGCCATACTACCAGGTGATGCATTGTGCCCTACACTGAGGTGACAAAAGGAATGGGATACCTCCTAATATCGCGTCGGACCTCCCTTCGCCCGGTGTAGTGCAGCAGCCTGACGTGGTGTGGACTCAACAAGTAGTTGCAAGTCTCCTGTGAGTCGTGGAGGGACCGGCGCCAGTAGTATCTCTGACATGAGTACGATCCATTTCCTAGTGCAGAGGTTTGTCTTTGGGCTTGGCCCGGCTCGAGATATAAGGGAGTGTCGACGCCAGTAGAGAGAGAGGACATAACGCTTTGAGAACGGTACGCGGCTGTGGAGTCGGCGATCGGCTGGCGGACAGAAGCGAAGACGATGTGCGTGAGGCGGTTGTCACGTGGTTTGTCACGTGGTTGAACTGAAGTCGGCGGGAGTTGGCCGGCGCTGTGCATTCTCCGGCAACCTCGTGAGCTGTGGATGCGCCCGCTTCCTTGGAGGGAGACGCTGTTATGGTCTTGCGAAGTGATGGTCTGACACCTTCACAAAATCGCCCCAGCATCAAGACACCCAGTTAAGTACGCTAACTACTAAGACCACTTAGTTAACTGTGATTGTGATCGCTCTAACGGAAGCGTCCGATTCCACACCTCTATTTTGACCAATGACGTCACCAATATGGCGGAAATGACCGTTCACAACAACTCCCATACCGCTCCTAAGACGTCATCACGTAAACATGACAGCAAACACGAGAATAGGTCGAAAAAGCACCAAACAGATGTTCCTCCAAAAATATAATGAAACTAACGGGACAAGCGGGGGAAATTGGGGGTTTGTGGGTGGGGACAAACTAAACAGAAACACACGTCACTACACCAAACGACAATAAGCACTAAAAATAACAAGACCCCCTACAACCTTCCCATATTCCACTACACACAAAATCCACTTGAATCGATCACTTTCCCTAAACTATATAGGTCAACACTATAAATCTCAAAACTTTCACCGCCATCACGCTTAATCCTACCACAAAAAACACCTAGAAAATCAAAATTGGAATCGAACACTTCCCTAGACCTGTTATTCTTACGGCATCTCCAGATACAACCGTCCCTGGTCCGAGATACCGGAACTTTAGTAAGCCTCATTTCTTCACGACATCCTGAACACTTCACGACTTCAGCCAACAGGCCGAATAGCTGAAGAAATTTTATTAGAGACAACGCACTGTCCCCCATCATCGCCGACAACAGAAAACTGTTGACCTTGTCAGTCATGTCCACACCTACCAAAAACATAAACAAAGCAATTTACCAAAATTCACACACGACCAACAGACAAAAACTACAATAATGACGACATAACAAAACAAAAATCGTTAACTCACTGAAAATTATTCTGCTGAAAGCACAGTCACCACCGATACCACACACGTGCAATACTACCACGCAAACGAACCCCATACGCCACATAACACGCTACTCATAAACACACCACCAGAGAGAACCACAGACCGCAACAATACGCCACCCACAAACACGCGACACACGACACACGCAAACTAAACCAAAACCATCAATGGTTCAAATGGCTCTGAGCACTATGGGACTCAACTGCTGTGGTCATAAGTCCCCTAGAACTTAGAACAACTTAAACCTAACTAACCTAAGAACATCACACACATCCATGCCCGAGGCAGGATTCGAACCTGCGACCGTAGCGGTCGTGTGGTTCCAGACTGTAGCGCCTTTAACCGCTCGGCCACTCCGGCCGGCACCAAAAACATCACCTAACACACAACACACAAACACACCACCAGAGAGCACCACCGATCACATCAAAACGACACCTACAAAAACGCCACTCTCACAAACTAAACTCGGCGCCGTCGTGAAGTCACACACCACAACAGCCTTACGTCACGGGTCAAAGCCGACGGGTGGAATCGGACGCTTCCGTTGAACCGACGTGTGATGTTACGTTTGTTCGATTTTATTTGAGGCCTCTTACTAAGCGTGTGCTCTGCTTCCGCGTAATATTGATGTATTTGCAGATGTGTGTCTCAGGTTCTAGTGAGTGTCGGTTCGCGACAGTCAGTTCATTTCCCACCCTTAGTGTTTATCAAGTATTGTTTCACTTAAAGGAAGCACTTCCGAGTGAAATTAGTTGATGTTTAGCCTTGATTTTATAGAGTTAATTTACTGGTCAATCTTAAAAGTTAAAGTTCTGCCTCCTGTTGTCGGGTGTGGTCTGTGTTTCAGTGATCTGAGGCAGTGGGCAGTCGAAGCACAGGGCTTCCTTTAGGTAACAACTTTGACTTACAGCCGGTGGACTTCGCCTGAGCTCGTTTGTTCCTGGTCGATAGCGTTTGCTTGCTTCACATTTTGGTGGTTTACTCGACGTGGGTTTGACAACGGAGCCACGTCTTGGTTCGAAGTTAAGTGTTACTTCCCTCAGTCGGTTCCACCGTTCGTGGTTAAACTTCGGCCTTACAACCTTAGGCCTTGCTCCTGTTGTTACACATTTACGATTGTGCAAATTTATAACTTTCTTTGCCCTAAAGGTCCATCTTAAAAGTCAATGGGCATTTGAATAATTTCGTGGTTCGCTCTGCTGGATTGCCCAAGTTACGTTTAATGAATATATTTAAGTGTTCGCGTTAAAGTTAAGGCTGTGTGTCAATTGTTATTTTACATGTAATGTTAAAGTTGGGGATTGAAAGGGTCTTAAATAATGTCTTAACTAGACTTGCTTTGTTAAAGTTATGGTTAAATTCAGCCTTATTGGCTTTTGTCATTTTTGGTAGGAGATTGTGGGCTAATGATTTATTAACTTGCGTATGATTTTATATAATGAATGTCTCTTAAATAATCTTCCCCGAGTGGCGCCCGTCAAATTTTATGTGAGATTGTTTTGAGGAGTTAATAAACTCATTGGAATTGAAATGTTCACTTTATTGGGTCAGCCCTTCCACCCCCTTTAAAGGTTAAACAAAACAGGTGTTAAGTAAAATCGTTCAACCCTGCAGAAATATTGTGCCATGCTGTCTCTAAAGCCGTTCGTAATTGCGAAAGTGTTCCGGCGCGGGATTTGGTGCACGAACTGACCTGTCGATTATGTCCCAAAACGTTCGATGAGATTCATGTCGAATGATGTGGGTGGGCAAATCATTCGCTCGAACTGTGCACAATGTTCTTCAAACTAATCGCGAGCAACTTTGGCATGGTAACAGGACTCAACCAACGCTAGCTCTTTTATACCTTGTGTACACGATACTACTGCCATCTGTATACGTGCATACCTCTATACCATGACTTTTGTCTCCTCAGTATAGTAGTTCTATATGTTGCGTCTAGTGGTGATTAGGGACAGGGCTGATTATATGTTCTGTGTGTTCTATGTGTTATGATGGAGGGATTCCCGTCGATGAGGAAAAACTAAGTGAACTATCGAGTCATCCGACTTTATTATACAGCGGATGCTTGGTGAAAGGAAATGCTAAACAGTGCATTCATCATCGAAACTTGAGAGTTTGTTATCGCATCGTTAAAGCTCAGTATTTTGAGAAACGATAACATTTAGAGTAAATTTGGAAATTTTTTAAAATGATAATCTCAGGATTTTACAGGATCTTTCAATCCTTTCAATCCTTTCAAACCTGATCTTTTTTCTGGTGGAACGAAAATTTTTCTTTATGTGGCAATGCTCTTAGGAGATTTTCATTGATTTTAGATGCAAGAATTATACAAAACCATTTTCAAAACATACTTTGTGCATTTGATTTCATTTTATGGACTAAATTAACTAATTACAAGATAGTCTCTATTGTAGTAATTAGTAAAATGATTATTCAATAATTAACATGCAAAATAACAATAACAATATTCAGTTATGCAGTGGAATATAACGAACCTACCACATCCGTGTATTGAACTGCGCATTGTCATGAGCTCCTTCGGAGGGCAACATTGACTTACTGATATTTTCGTATTGATGGCCAACAGCTGGCAGCACTTGTGAATGATGAAAAGACTGAACATTCACAAATGTGTACCTTAGGTTTCCATTGGAAAAAATACTTCTATTGCAGCGAAGACACAGCAAAAGTTAATATACATAATTACAGCCACAGGGTCTTTATGTATTAAATAGTTTTATTTCTTCAAGGTTGTACAATTTTGTCAACATTTCATGAGTATAGTTTAATCTTCCGACTATAGTAGCACTTGGAATCAATTTCAAAATTTTGTAAAAAGTGAGAATCTGTGGAATTTTGAGAGTTTTTAAGACTACACGTTTTCATTAATTTTGCATTTGTCTAAGTTTGAATGAAATAACCCGTGTGAAACCTTTTGATGGAAAATTGTTCTGTCAGGTCTATGGCTATTACTGCGATATCGGTGGTGCTCGACATCTCCTTCCAAGCTTGTGGCCCCGCAACCACAACAGAATCTCCACGGTAGCCTGCAAAAATTGTTGAACCTGTCGCAAATAAGTTATTCAATAAACGATATTCAGCTCGACCTCGTCAGTTAATAAAAGCCTGGTGTTCCACTCCAAACCGCTAAAATTTCGTTTCACTAGTGGTAAGTTGTGAAAGACATATCAACGTACAACACACAATCAAAAAGTTTCTGTTCGAAGCCCACACCAACGCTTTCTCTGTATGTCTCGGTGCACATATACCCACTTCGCATCTGCGCTGGGTTGCATACACGCTGTAGCAACGCCCTCAAACGTAAATTTCTAGATCGTCCCTACTGCTACACCTTTCTTGTATGAGACTGAAACTGTTAGTGAACCGCGAGAGGGGCGCAAAACGATTAATAATCGATAGGCGGTAAGTTTAATAAAAAATTTTGTTGGTACAGGTACATTTAAAACACTCTTGAAATCGGTGTTCCGAGACATCAGATCCAACTACAGGAATCAGTCTAAGATGAAACATAAAAATTTACAACTGCATTAAAGAGAAAAGACTCTCATGGTTACGATGAAATTTCAAGTGGGATAAAGAACATTAGTGCTCGATATATCAGTGTGCTCACTTGTGCAGTGTGTCTTTCAGGTGTGGTCAGTTTCTTGACAAACTGAAGTACCGTACTGATTGTTTATAATTAAAGTGCAGCTACCCAAAGAAGACAAGTGTGGGCTGTGATTATCGTTGGCGGTGAAACTTGTTAGTTACTCTAATGCCTAAATGCAGAACCTATTTACTCCGGAAAAAAAAATTAAGTCCTATTTTGGCCACCAGGTACAAATCTGGGTCTGTGAATGAAAGAAAGGCTTATAGAAAAGCTTCCATACGTAATGGATTAGGAATGGGAAGCAGTCAGAAAAGGTCACTCAAGTGCGAAAGGCATAATGTTGACTTTATTATAACACAATGCATACAGAGTGTGCCGGACCGAGACTCGAACATGGTACCTTTGCCTTTCGCGGGCAAGTGCTCTACCAACTGAGCTACCAAAGCTCGACTCACGCCCCGTCCTCACAGCTTTACTTCCGCCAGTATCTCGACTCCTCTAGGTCGAGCTTGGGTAGCTCAGTTGGTCTCGGTCGGGCACACAGTTTTCCTCCGTGCCCCACCAACGACGGTAACCCCGGATTTCCTGTTGTTGCCCCAGACATTTCACTACCCTCTTGCTAAGCACCATACCCTAATCTGGTTTCGAGGACAGGCTTTAGAATATCTCTTTCGGAGTGGTCCGCATACAGTCCTTGACTTCTGGTACAAAGCTGTGACCGCGCATAGCACCCTCACCCGAAAACCATCTTACCGACAAACTTTTGCCGGTTATCTCCGCAGCGTCTTCCTTGACCCCCCTCAAAGTTGGGGTGTACCATGCCTACCTGTCACATGATGCAACACCCTTATCCACGTTCTCATGCATCGACCAAACACAAACACAATTTTTTTTTTTTTTTTTATGGAAGAAGACAGAATATGTTATATTTTGTTGTATTTAATGTATTTCTTTTTTACTATTTTTTTTGTTTAACTAACAGTCATTTGTATATTTTTAAATGGTACCTTGAAGGAAAACATGATATGTTCTAATTTGTTGTATTTCATGTTATTCTAATAATTTGTTTACCTAACACTCATTTGTATATGTTTAACTGGTACCTTGAAGAACTTTTGCTCTGTGTATATATATATGTACTCTCCGTTTGTTCAATAATAAAGATTACAAAAAAAAAAAAAAAAAAAAAAAAAAAAAGTGGTCAGCGTGAAAAAAAAAAAAAAGTTGGTAGAGCATTTGCCCACGAAAGGCAAAGGTCCCAAGTTCGAGTCTCGGTCTGGCACACTGTTTTTATCTGCCAGGAAGTTTCATATCAGCGCACACTACGCTGCAGAGTGAAAATCTCATTCTGGCACTGCTTGCACAGTTTGTTCAGTATGACCCCAGAAACATCGAAATGGTGTACGCCTGCTAGCCTAAATTGGAAATAACTTTTTTCCAGCGTAAATCGGTTCCGCATTAACTCATTAGCATATCTCACCAAGTTTCGCTGCCATACGATAATTACAGCCTACACTGGACCTCCATAAGTGGCTGCGCTTTAATTATAGCCACCTGCTACTTATTAGTAAAACCAGTTCACAAAAAAGGTGGAAGATATCATATAGATAATTACCGACTAGCTCTTTCAAAAGTTTTTGAGAATGTAATGAGTAGTGTTGCATCTTAGAAACGTAATTTGCTGTGAGACTTGCAGTTTCATTTCAGGAAAGCGTTATCAACAGGAAATGTAGTTTTCCCTTTTGTCTTGCGGCACTACAAGGGCTAGACGACATACTGAGAACAGTAGAAATTTTCTTTGATTTGACAGTTCGATTACGTGGATTATGTAATTATTTTGCATAAGTTGGAACATAACAATGGTTCACTTAGTATCAAAAGTTCAATAATGGTTCACTTCATATCTAACTTCAACAAAGGTTCACATCATATGTGGAAAGTAGGAAGTGAAATGTCTTCTTCCATTGTCAACAAGCAGGAAGAGTCATATAGATGGGTAGACTGGGGGTGAGGAAAGAGAGCTGAGAGGGCCCCATGGGGTTCTTTTCTGAGTTCATTGGTTTCCTTGATACACTGTATAACGGAAGGCTTTCTAGGAAGTAGCTAGTGCAGAAAGTGAATGCCGCTACCTTCACTGTAAACATGTTCTCCACTATCTGTTACATTGAAACATGGCGTCTTCTTTACTTTGCTTACTTTCACTTTATTATGGTATTATACTTTGGGCCAACTCTGTACATTCCCCAAGAACATACTTACTCCTGTCCACAGCTCGTGGTCGTGCGGTAGCGTTCTCGCTTCCCGCGCCCGGGTTCCCGGGTTCGATTCCCGGCGGGTCAGGGATTTTTCTCTGCCTCGTGATGACTGGGTGTTTGATGTCCTTAGGTTGGTTAGGTTTAAGTAGTTCTAAGTTCTAGGGGACTGATGATCATAGCTGTTAAGTCCCATAGTGCTCAGAGCCATTTGAACCATACTTATTCCTGGAAAGTGCAGCCAGGCTGATCTGTGGCGTCAGTTGGCGAACTTCATGTAGTCCATTGTTCAGGTGTCTCAGAATTCTCTGCCACACCTGTACATCTATTCCATTATGTAATTTGTTGTTAACAATTTTTTAATCGATTTGAAACAGTAACAGTCAATCAACACTACACAGAAAAATTATATACTCTTGGTCAACACATCCTAAAGCTTTGTACAGAAGTGTATGCTCTTTTCAGCAGGTCCAGCTATCAATGGATTTAAAAAAATCAAACGATAAAATACGAGCACTCGTGTATTCATTCGTGCACTGTCACAATTTTTTTCTTTTTTATTTTCTTAAGTCTTCAATTCTCTTGTTTATAAATGTTCTAATCAGTAATTTGTGAACCATGTACCGACTCTTCCATGATGAAGCCGCTTTGGCTCGCATGGTCCTACCAACGGCCGTTGATAAATCCATACATATTATAAAAATGGATGTACATGTATATGTTGGTACTTATCTTCCATGTCTCCTCCTAAATCATTAGACCACTTTCAGCCGAACTTGCTGCACGTATCACTTACTACCTGGAAGTCATCGCTGTAGGGATAAGAACTACCTACCTATTAAAAAGGTGGGGGTTGGTGCAGCCCGATGACGCGCAAGTTGACATACTTTAGTCGTCCAGTATTTGAGAATGAGAGCACTTAGTGACTTAGAACAAACTTGGCACATAATTTCCAACCTTTGCGAACCTATTTCTAGGTGACGACCGGAACAAAACGAAGAAATGAAAAAAGTTTGTGGCTTACTACATTTTCGCTGTTCACGCAATAAAACTGCAATTTGAAGCATAGCGTTTTAATTTTTACTTTTTTACTACTAACTCTATTCGCAATACATTTCGCAGACAATATCCGCATATACCAATGGATTTACCTACACAATTATATCACTGTATAGCACTTACTTCAGGGGAAACGTCATAAACGTCATAAACATTAAAGTGCTTGCAAATGAGACTCCAGGGCGAAATTCGCTTGAGATATGGTGAAATATGTGTACAATATAATTTTAATTAATATGCTGATGAGGAGGAAAAATAGTTATTAGTATTTTATTACTGATCTTATTCATAATCAGCCATATCACAGTCATCACAGTCGCTCAAGAAAGCTATAATTAACGTTTACTTGTTTAATCAGAATCGGACGATGACTGTCCTTGTCCGCAGTCTCGATGATTCGAAGCGATCTGCAATCCTGTGTAAATAAAATGTCTTGGTTTTCTTGCGTTGCGTAGTCAGTCGGGAAACTTCAGATCAAGCGGAAAGTTTACTTTGATAGAGTATAATTATCCGATGAAATAATGGAGCTCTTGGATATAATAATTGCAGGTTTGTTTCCAATTCATCGGAAGTTCCCTTCTGATTACCAACGAAACGACACCTCCGTGCAAATTTCCAATTAGAGAATACATATATAATGAAATTCCTCACATACCTTTGATGTAAATGCTCAGTATATATTTTCTTGAGTAGCATACAATATACTTTCAATCTCTTTCTTCCAGTAATCTCGATAGCAAAATTACAATTATTCAATGCGGCTATTCGGCACGGAGAAGATCCTAGAAGTTCTCTCAACACACCAAAGAGAATATTACAAAGAATAATTATGCGCTCATGGAATATTAATAGTACTGTATTACTGTGCGCATCGATTCTGCGAGTATATAGATGGTCAAGTAGGACACGTAATTCACTCATAGAATTGCGCAGTGATAATTAGTTGAATATAAAGAGATATTAAAACAAAAACACGTGAAATATGTTAAACATCCGTGAAATATATTGGACATATGCCTACGCTCGTAAGGACACAGGTAAAAAGCTCATCCTGACCCGTGAAATGATTTCAACCAAATTGGGTACAAATATTAGATATGATCTGGAAAGAAATACTGTGTAATTAAGAACCACCAGCGTCCTAATGGGCTTGGCGTAATAATGTGGAGAGAGAAGTTGAGAGCAGGAGGAGATGAACAGACAGCGAGAGGAAGGAGAAGACGAATGCAGATAGGACGGAGAGGAGGACAGAGAGAAGGGGAGGGGGAAATAGACAGAGTGGTGAGAGGAGGAGATGGTCAGAGAGAGGAAAGAGGAAGACACGGACAGAGACAGAGGAAGGAAGAGATGGAAGAGCAAGGGAAGAAGAGGGGATGGATTGAGAGAGAACAGAGGAGATATACAGATAAAGGAAAGAAAAGATGAACAGAGAGGGGGGGTAGATGCCCAGAGAGGGGGTGAAGGATAACATATAGAGAGGCGGGGAAGGAGAAAGTAGACTGATAGAAGACTGGAGTAAATACATACCCGGGCATCGCCGGGTACTCACCTAGTAAATAAATAAACTCATGAAATAATTGTGTACTAGAAAAAATGCTCCCAACGTGGGGCCAATAATAAATTCTTTCCTGTATCCTTCATCGCGCAAACACCACTACTGCGAGGTTAAATGCGTTTCAGATTAATGAGTTCTTGCGGTTTCCTAGTAGCGTAAGCTCTCGGTTTCAGACAACTGCGATGCAAGCTCCCCACGGCTCCCTATCCACGTGCATTCCCCCTTGCTTATGCTGGGCCACAACTCGACAAGTAATGCCCGTCTCCCAGAATGCAGGCAGGGTTTCTCCCGCAACACGCCGCAGACCGTAACACAGCATGGCGCGCTTGTTTGGCCGTTGTTAGCCGAGGACACACGGTTCTCGCGTCTCACACTGCCGAGCTGCGGCGAAGGCAAGCACAACGGGCCCGGCCCGAGGTTACACATGGTCGGAGCACGAACCACTCGAGTTAGAGTGGGCACCGTCGCGAGAATCAGCAACAGGAAGCCACGGAGGGTTCATTTCTGCACTGTGGAAGAGTGCAAACCCGACAATCGTATTGCGAAGCAATTGAAGAAACTAACACGCAACAAGCACAACAGTTATGACGTTACCTTCAGGAGGCGATAGGTCAGTTCTTACAACTGCAGCTTGAATAAATGCAATATAATATTTGTGACTGCATGCCTTTCCACAGTTACAATCTAAAACGTGTCCAATATTTGATACGGTGCGTAAAAGGTGGTTCTTGTACAGAGAACCACAAAAAAGTACCCTATCGACGATTCAGTTTAGTGCAGAAGCGGATCAGATATTGTACGAATTGTTCTCTCAGCAATACTATTGCTTTCAGTATACCTGTAGTTAAATGTGGCAGGGGTAAAATCCAGGGAGCGAAAGGCTATTTACAATTTGTACAGAAACCAGATGGCAGTTATAAGAGTCGAGGGGCATGAAAGGGAAGCAGTGGTTGGAAAAAGAGTGAGACAGGGTTGTAGCATCTCCCTGATGTTAGTCAATCTGTATATTGAGCAAGCAGTAAAGGAAACAAAAGAAAAATTCGGAGTAGGTATTAAAATCCATGCAGAAGAAATCAAAACTTTGAGGTTTGCCAATGAGATTGTAATTCTGTCAGGGACAGCAAAGGACTTGGAAGAGCAGTTGAACGGAATGGACAGTGTCTGGAAAGGAGGATATAAGATGAACATCAACAAAAGCAAAATGAGGATAATGGAATGTAGTCGAATTAAGTCGGGTGATGCTGAGGGAATTAGATTAGGAAATGAGACACTTAAAGTAGTAAAGGAGATTTGCTATTTGGGGAGCAAGATAACGGATGATGGTCGAAGTAGAGAGGATACAAACTGTAGACTGGCAAAGGCAAGGAAAGCGTTTCTGAAGAAGAGAAATTTCTTAACATCGAGTATAGATTTAAGAGTCAAGAAGTCGTTTCTGAAAGTATTTATATGGAGTGTAGCCATGTATGGAAGTGAAACATGGACGATAAATACGAGTAGTTTGGACAAGAAGAGAATAGAAGCTTTCGAAATGTGGTGCAACAGAAGAATGCTGAAGATTAGATGGATAGATCACATAATTAATGAGGAGGTATTGAAAAGAATTGGGGAGAAGAGGAGTTTGTGGCACAACTTGACAAGAAGAAGGGACCGGTTGGTAGGACATGTTCTGAGGCATCAAGGGGTCACAAATTTAGCATTGGAGGGCAGCGTGGAGGGTAAAAATCGTAGAGGGAAACCAAGAGATGAATAGACTAAACAGATTCAGAAGGATGTAGGTTACAGTAAGTACTGGGAGATGAAGAAGCTTGCACAGTATAGGGTAGTATGGAGAGCTGCATCAAACCAGTATCAGGACTGACAACCACAACAACAACAGTTAAATGTTCCTAACTTTTCGTAATTATGAGCACTCGACTCATCCGAGTGTAGACAAAGTTGCAGGAAGGAAGAAAATTTTGAATATATCTTTCAGTAAGCTACGCATCTCCGTTGTCCTAATAAGAACTGATAATATTTGAACGATTCATCCAACACTATCATAGAAGCGTTAGTGTCTGTTTTAATAAATTAACTAGAAATAAAATTTTCTTCTTAAATAATTAGACAAAGTCGTTTCAGTCTATCTGTAACATACACTTTTAATCAGTTTAGAATTCGTGATAATATTTTTTTCTCCAACAAACTCGCAGTACGCTTCAGCTAATTATGGTCGCCATACTATTTTTGTAGCGGAGAAGTATGTTGAATTCTAAATAACGTTAAATTAAATTAACTTGTGGTCAAGTAAATATCATTCCTCCATTAATAACACCAAATATAAGTTTTCTACTCTCATGGTAATAAAATATCACTAACGAACCAGTAAATCAATTTTTAATAAAGGGCACGAACATTTCGTATAGAGACTGTGTCCATTGTATTGTGTCCATATCTGCTCACAAATAAATTTGTTTCTGGAGAGGTTCCACCTTTCCAATTTTTTCTTGTTTTCTCCGCAGGTATGTATAGCTGAAGCTACATCATAATCATTGGTTTCCTTTATATTCTTTATATTAAATAAAGTGAAACTTGCCCTACTCTATTTGTTCATAGGCGACTGCGGTTTCTAAGTAAATAACTCATAAATTTGAAAATGGAAAATTGGTTTTATATACACACCGTATCAACACATTATTGTTTAATGTGGCTTTCTGTGTTTTTACTAACAGTATGTTTTTGTTAACTGTACGACTGGGATTGTTAGATTCTTGTGATTAACTTTATTTTACTCCATTTGAAGGATTGTGTGTGTGTGTGTGTGTCTGTGTGTGTGTGTGTGTGTGTGTGTTTATGGGTTTGGTTCGCCTGACAGTTCTTTGTGTCGATGTTGATGTCTGCTGGTCTGTGTGGTCCATATCCGTAAGGTGTTTTTTGAGTGTAGTATGGCAGTTGTTACATTCCATTGCTCTTCAATTGATACTGGACAGACGAGCAGGAATTCCAATATTACGTACACAGCAATTAGAAGAACACTGAAAAGTAATTGTACATTCGCAGAACACGTTATGGATGTGGCCTGCAGACCAATAAACATTAACACTGACCTAAAAATTCTCATACATACCGACAGTCCCCAAACAAACAGTTGAGGATAACTACAATGTACATAACACCGTAGTGGAAAGAAAAGGAATAATAAATGAACACACGGCACTCCGCCATGGAACTCTGTTCTCCAACCACAAAGAACTGTCAGACTAAGGAAACTCATAGCATAAAAAAACACACGCGCACAAAACTTAAAGCCGGGCGGGAGTAGCCGAGCGGTCTACGGCGCTGCAGTCATGGGACTGTGCGGCTGGTCCCGGCGGAGGTTCGAGTCCTCCCTCGGGCATGGGTGTGTGTGTTTGTCCTTAGGATAATTTAGGTTAAGTAGTGTGTAAGCTTAAGGACTGATGACCTTAGCAGTTAGGTCCCATAAGAACATTTGAACAAAACTTAAAAAATTGTTATTAATCTCCACACACTCACTCTCAAACAATCGTCAGACACACACACACACATACATTCACTTATAATAAAATTATGTTAACCACAATAGCCTAACATTCCAAGTGGAAATGTTCAACGTACAAAAGCTTTTCTACATTAAACCATCTATAGTTGCAGATGTCATGCTGTGAAAGAAAAACAGCTGTAACGCAAGGTACAAGATCCGTCAAAACCACGACACGTTAAGAAGGTATGTAGTACATCAATAACTTGTGTTTTCAGATTCGTGAAAACATTTCTTAAAAACTGCAATACAAATAGTATGAGACGAGTACAGACATAACTGACTAATAAACCTGTTATTTAATAGAAAGAAAATACAAAAAACACTGAGGTTGCCGTAAATTCGATGCAAGATATCTTGGTAGCAAAGATAAGAAATAACTGTGTTTGCTCCGTCCGGAACCTCTCCAAAAACAAATTCACATGAACACCATTTATTCAACGTACTTTGTACGTGTGCTTGGTCTCATAATAAAATGCAATGTACTGTGAACTATCAAAAAGCCAAGAGTAACCTTCATAAAGCAAATATCTGCGTAACAGAAGATGCAAACTGAGACTGGATACAATTTCACAATTGCACATCACTTTCATTAGTAATCCATTTTTCATATTGTCACATTACAAAGGCCACAGGAGATTTGGTGTCGCTTTGGCTGCTTCTTGCGGCTGATGGCTATCGACTCACCATGATTTCTATCTGGCTAAGTGCAATGCTTGCACCGCACGAACTTTAAGATAACTGCTACCCCAGATCTCCGCTGTAACAAACATCAAACTTTTCTAGTAAATATTACTCAAGTAACAGTACAACAATCATAAACCAACATTTTCAAATGGTTCAAATGTCTCTGAGCACTATGGGACTCAACTTCTGTGGTCATCAGTCCCCTAGAACGTAGAACTACGTAAACCTAACTAACCTAAGGACATCACACGCAGCCATGCCCGAGGCAGGATTCGAACCTGCGACCGTAGTGGTCGCGCGGTTCCAGACTGTAGCGCCTAGAACCACTCGGCCACTCCGGCCGGCCAACATATTAATAATATGTTGTACCATAAATCATGAAGATGGGTCAGTACGCCGTTCTACCTCCCATCTATTTCAGTTGCCTGCAAAACTCTGCTTTTGTGTACAATCGACTGTCGTACGTTAGCGAGACTAAAAGCTGGAGACACAAAAACTCATGAATAAAGAATGCCATGCTACAGACAGTCAAGGCAAGCAAGATTGTCAAGTGTTCTACTATTTGGTATAAAGCTAGGAATTTGCTTGTAACAATATATGCTAACACTTGCAATATTTATAGAATGGTGTTTACAAAAGTAGAGGGTGCTGTTTTGGCGTGTAACAGGATTTACTGCAGGATAGGAGTGGGCTAGTGATTCTCTTCTGCAGTTTGGTGGCGGAATGGGTGAAGAAGGCAGTCAATCAGTTGAGAGATGATTTTATTGGCGAATATGAACAGACATGGCTCAACACAACTAAAACAGAGAGATTGCAGGCGACGGGAAGTGAGCATCAGACCACATCGGGCGTCCCCATGCAGGCGTTTCCCTTGGATGGTGGCTGCAGCTTGGCTACCGCAGCATGCTGCTCCATACTGACTGATGGCTGCGGGGTGGTGGCGCGGCAGCGAGGCGACGTCCTTTTGCCGGGGCTGCATTCTCAGGCAGCGGTCGTTGGTTCACGGTTCGGCGGATGCAGTGCATGCGACGACGACCGGCACTGACTGTGCGTCATCGGACGGCCCAGTTGCTGCGACTTCCTGACGAGCTGGTCCTGATGGTTTAAATCCAATCAGTTGCGGAGGCCCCCTAAATCGAGACCGCGTCGAAACACATTGAGCGGAGTCGATGGCCTGGGATGACGTAATTGGGAGACCGATCATTCATCCGATGGGAGTCGACGTGATATCCCTCTCGTGGAAGCGCCATCTGCGGAAGCTGTGTCCGCTGTTGCTGCTGAGCTACCAGGGCATTGGCCAGTAACTGTGGTCTGGATTCGGTTGCTAGGTTGCGGTCCCAGCTGTCAGTGTTGCAGCTGTTACAGTCGTATGTTTCTCCCTTATTCGTCACTGTAGCGCAAATCTGGAGTTTGAATGAAGTGATTAAAACACAGAGGGTATGAACAGCTATGCTCAAAGGTCTGTGTGACGTTACAACTGCGGCTTTTTAAATTCGACTTGTGCAGTCTGGATACACCTCATGTTGCACTTGTCAGGTGTGCTTATTATTTTAGGAACGAATAAGGAACGAACGAACGACAATATAGCAACTTCTGTTGTGGTAAATATTACTCTGTAGTATTAACGTGTGCATTCTCTCACGCAAAGTATCCGAACATCTACTGCGCACACCTTTCACCTTTATGACGTCTTGACCTCCTCTGAGGACAGGAAGTGTTTGAATGTCTGTGGGGAATGGCAGCCCATTCTTCTTCTAGAGCCGAAACCAGAGGAGGTACAGATTTTGGACGCTGTGGTCTGGGGCGAAGTTCAAATCTTCAAATGTGTGTGAAATCTTATGGAACTTAACTACTAAGGTCATCAGTCCCTAAGCTTACACATTGCTTAAACTAAATTATCCTAAGGACAAACACACACACCCAAGCCCGAGGGAGGACTCGAACCTCCACCGGAACCAGCCGCAGACTCCATGACTGTAGCGCCTCAGACCGCTCGACTTGGGGCGAAGTCTACGTCCTCACTCAGCCCAGAGATAATCCTTTGGATTCATGTCGAGGTCTTGGATAGGCCAGTCCACTTCAGTAATGTTATTGCCCACAAACCATTGCCTTACTGATGCTGCTTTGACATGATGAATTGTCATGCTGATCCAAGGAATTACCGTCTCCGAACTATTCCTCTACTGTACACGGGACACAAAGCTGTAAAATCCGTTCGTGTATTTTAGCTTTTAGCGTTTTCTTAAGAACAATAAGGCAACTACAACCCTAGAATGAAAAACGCCCCAATACCACAATGCTACAGGCACTGTACTTCCCTGCTGGTAGTACACATGATGGCAGGCAGCGTTCCCCAAACATTCGGCAAACCCAAACTTTTCCATCGGATTGTCACAGGATATAGCATAAGTTATCGCTGCAAATAACAAGTTTTCAGTCATCGACTGTTCAGTGGCCTCACTCTTTACACCACCACTGATGACAGAAATATGTGTCTTAATTGTAACTACTAGAGTATCATCCTCCTTTATTCCTGACTCCCTACGCATAATCATTGTGCTTGCTGGCTATTGGTAGCACTTTGAAACTCGTAAGTGATTCGTGTAGTTGATTTTATGCGATTATTTAGAATCACCCTCCGGAATGCTCGACGGTCTCTTTCTGCCAGTACATGAGGTCTATCTAGTCTTGGTTTAGCTTTGGTTGTACCTCCGCGTTTCCTCTTCACATTCACACTACCAACAGTCGAACTGGGTAGCTTAAAATGGATGAAATGTCTCTGACGTGTTAGACTTGTTCATTACTCGGGTGACATTTAGTGACCAGTCTTCGTTCGAAGTCACTGAATTCTACCGATTGAACCATCCCGCTCTTGCTGCTTCTCTAGTGACAATACCCCTGCGTGTCGTGACATTGCATTAGGACGTCCAGAAACTTTGGATCAGGTAGTGTATTTTCCAAGCAGAATTTTAGCATTTTCTCAAGTTGTACCTTCTTTATGACTAGTTAATCTGCTTATGATAATTTTCTTTTACGCGGTGTTAGTTCTTCATCGATTTCTGCTTCTGTGGTCTTCTGATACGTTAACTTTCAAACCTCTATTGTACACAAACGCAGACTTTTACTAGTAAAATAACCTTGTTTAATTTGAGGACGTGGTGTCCTAGAGCCTGTAGATGTTTGAACTGTATCATTACCGTTCTATCTGCTGATAAAATTCTTTATTTAACAACCAGTTTTGGTCAACAGACCATCATCAGGTTCCTAATTGATTTTATATTCGCATAATATGATGCTGATATGCTTTTAAAAACCTGAAGATGGCGTGTCGAACGAAAATAGCTGTTAAATAAAAAATTTTATAGGCAGCTCGAGTCGGTAGTAATA
Organism: Schistocerca americana; assembly: GCF_021461395.2. Taxonomy (NCBI): domain Eukaryota; kingdom Metazoa; phylum Arthropoda; class Insecta; order Orthoptera; family Acrididae; genus Schistocerca; species Schistocerca americana. The sequence goes on from NC_060120.1 coordinate 858,684,432, forward strand.
TTATTTAAAACAGTCTTCATGAGTGACAGAATTCACCTATTTTCACTCGGTTTCACCGTACAAGCTGGGGTATTTCTCTTGTTTCAACTGATTTACGTTTCAGTAGTCTTCATAGAGTATACTTGATACGTCGGCCTCCACATCGTTCTATGTTTCTCTGGGCTGGCACATTTAGTGAGGTAACCTGGGAAAATTAAAGCCAGGTCAAATAAGTTTTTCGGACAAAAATAGTTTTTACCTCTAATTTCAAGTCACGCATGCAAAGTGCTGACCACGATAAGATCCAGAAGCTAAGAAGAAAAACTGAAGATCAGTGTTGAGAGTACGAAGGGAGGTAAGGGTTTAACTCTCCGTTGACGCCGAGGTCGTTAGAGACACAAACACAGGTTGCGGAAGCCCGTCCGGCTAGCCGCGCGATCTTTGACAGCCCAAAGAAGCAGCATTTCCCATGCAGAACGTGCTGCACCATTGTCGGGGAGCAACAACATTCCGACTTCTTCCCGCAACGCTTCGTCTTGATAGCCCCCTGCAACTTCGCCAGGAGGTTTCAGCCGTTGGTCCCCTTGATGGTTTCAGCATTACGAGCATAGTCCGTTAGCAGAACACTATGACGGTTTAAATGAAAATAACACATCGCAATGGTGGTTGAGTATTCTCCGTTCTTGGCGGTAGAGATTCTATGTATTTCCTCCGCTATCTATGCTCCTATATCTCGAGGTCATAGTGAAACACCCAGTACTCGTCTATGCTGATATCACAGTCTTAACACATACAGTCGCGACACTCACTGCTGTGAAAGTTGTTACCGTCTGACAGAACGACACTAGTGCCTCTAGCGGCCAGAAAGCAGCCGTCATATTAACGTATCTTTTCAGTTATATTTCTACCTAATTAAAGAAATATTCACTATAGTTTTGCGTGGCAACCTTCAGTAAACTATCGAGAGACGCAAATGATAGTGAGAGAGATGTAAAAACAGCCATCTCACTGATTCTGTGCCATAAGCTACAACTTATTCGTGACGAAATGCTTTCGAACATGTGTATATTTGCAGCCTATACCGCTGAAAACTAGAGAATATAAATACCAATTTCATGCAAGAGAAGCATATATTTGTGCTGTTGTCCTTATTATGATAGGCAATCTCCTTGACATGTAACAATTTTGCATGGAGTCTAACGATCCGTACGTTCATACACTTCATGCGACGTTGCATTGTACGAATATTGTTGTAAATGTTGGTACTTTTGTTTCAGAGGCGACTGTGTTGAAGATTATTGCCGTTTGTGGCTCAACTGAAGCAGCAATAGTTCAACTGGCTTCTTCTGTGTTATGAAACAGTTTTATTAGCTCTGACGTTTTTTACCATTTCTTTGTGAGTTTCCCTTCACCTACAACTGTGTTGGCTTATTTGGTTCTTTAAATAAGGTATGTATTGCATTTCACATAAGTTTCCTACCTTCCACAATCACTGACTTGACTGGGAGGGCAGTGAACAAAACCTCACATTGTTGAGTAGATGCACGCCATGTACCTGCAAAAGGGAAGGTCTGATTCCTAGTCAATTTTTTTTCTTAAAGGAAAACCACTCTCTTCCCATTCCTAAAAACTGTTAAAAATCAGTATAAAGGATACTATCCACACTCGTTCCATAATGTATTCGGAAGTGTACCTCGCTGACCACATGAGCTCTGCTTTCGCAGAGTATTACAAATGTGAATAGGAGTTCCACGACAGTATATGTTACACTGTGCTGATTCGCTGGATGGACTGTTCTGACAAAGCTGCAACAGTTTTGCTGGTACCTCTGTTTAGCGAGTTTTTTTGAATGCGTGTGAGCAACGACCTGTATCATGTTCAAAATGCGTTGCATGATGTAGAAAACTGATCAGTGACTGCTTTTCAGTTTTTCCACTATTGCCTCGATTGTGATACGCCGGCTTTGAGCACCAGGACCTCCACTTGTTTTGCAGTAACCCGTCGTTCACAGAGAGATGGTTTTCCATTCCGTTCTTCGTCTTTGAAACTTCTCTGAGCACACCAGAAGCGCACCATATAACACTGTATCGTATGATGTATTGTTGCCGTACTCTACCAAAAATTAAGCATGAATTCTTGTAGCGTTGGCCCCATAATAAAACAGAAAGGGTTACCACACGATATTCTACTTTATTAATCTACCTTTAGATCTGGTCTACATCTGCAGCCATACTCTACAAATCAATGTGAAATGCATGGCAGAGAGTATGTATTATTACAGCAGCTGCAATGACCTCCTTCCGTCCCATTCACATATGGAGCCTGGAGGGCGTTTTTTTGAGTCATTAGTTTTCTGACTGGTTTGATGCGGCCCTCCACGCATTTCTCTCCTGTGTCAGTCTCTTCACCTGAGAGTAGCACCAGCAACTTACGTCCTCAATTATCTGCTGGATTCCAATCTCCGTCTTCCTCTACAGTTTTTGCCCTCTACAGTTCCCTCTGGTACCATGGGAGTCAGTCCCTGATGTCTTAACAGATGCTCTATCATCCTGTCCCTTCTCCTTGTCAGTGTTTTTACATATTCCTCTCCTCTTCGATTCTGCGCAGAACCTTCTCATTCCTTACCTTACCAGTGCACCTAATTTTCAACACTCGTCTGTAGCACCACAACTCAAATGCTTCGATTCTCTTCTGTCCCGGTTTCCCCAGTCCATGTTTCACTATCATACAATGTTATGCTCCAAACATACATTCTCGGAAATGTCTTCCTCGATTTAAGGCCTAGGTTTGATACTAGTGGACTTCTTTTGGCCAGGAATGTCCTTTATGCCAGTGCTAGTCTGCTTTTGATGTCCTCCTTGCTCCATCAGTCATTGGTTATTTTGTTGCCTAGGCAGCAGAATTCGTTAACTTCATCTTCTTCGTGACCATCATTCCTGATATTAAGTTCCTCGATGTTCTCATTCTGCTACTTCTCATTACTTTCGTCTCTCTTCGATTTACTCTCAATACATATTCTGTACTCATTAGACTGTCCATTACATTCGGCAAATCATGTAATTCTTCTTCCCTTTCACTGAGGATACTGAGAATCGCAATGCCACCAGTGAATCTAATCATTGATATCCCTTCATCTTCAATTTTAATTCCACTCCTGAACTTTTCTGTTGTTTCCATCATTGCTTCTTCGATGTACATATTGAACAGTAGGGACGAAAGACTATATCCCTGTCTTACACCCTTTTTAATCTGAGCTTCGTTCTTGGTCGTCCACTCTTAATATTCCCTCTTGGCTCTTGTACATATTGTAAAATACCCGTCTCTCATATAACTTACGCCTATTTTTCTCAGAATTTCGAACATCTTGCACCATTTTACATTATCGAACGCTTTTTCTAGGTGAACAAATCCTATGAACGTGTCTTGATTTTTCTTTAGTCCTGCTTCCATTATTACTCGCGTCGTCACAATTGCCTCTCTGGTGCCTTTACCTTTCCTAACACATCCTCAATTATCTTTCGCTTTCTTCTGTATATTATTCTCGTCATCAACTTGGATCCATGAGCTTTTAAGCAGATTGTGCTACAATTCTCGCACTTGTCAGCTCTTGCAGTCTTCGGAATTGTGTGGATGAAATTTTTCCGAAAGTCAGACAGTATGTTGCCAGACCTGTAAATTCTACACACCAATGTGAATAGTCGTTTTGTTGCCACTACCCCCAGTGATTATAGAAATTATTATGGAACATTATCTCTCTCTTCTGCATTATTTGATCTTAAGTCCTCCAAAGATCTTTTAAATTTAGATTCTAATAGTGGATTTGCTATGTCTTCTATCAGATTAGAAAAATCAACCCCCTCATAGAGGCCTTCAATGTACTCTTTCCACCTACCCACTTTCTCCTCTGCATTTAACAATGGAATTCCGGTTGCACTCTTAACGTTACCACCCTTGCTTTTAATTTCACCGTATGTTGTTTTGACTTTCTTATATGCTGAGTCAGTCCTTCCGACAATCACTTCTTTTTCTATTTCTTCACATTTTTCATGCAGCCATTTCGTCTTAGCTTTCCTGCTCCTTCTATTTATTTCATTCATCAGCGACCTATATTTCTGTATACCTGTATTTCCTTGAATATTTTTGTACTTACTTCTTTCATCGATCAGCTGAAGTATTTCTTCTGTTACCCATGGTTGTTTTTACAGTTACCTTCTTTGAACCTATCTTTTTCTTTCCAGCTTCCGTGATTTCCCTTTTTAGAGATGTCCATTCCTCTTCAACTGTACTGCCTACTGGACTATTCTTTATTACTGTATCTACAGCCTTAGAGAACTTCAAGCATATCTCGTCATTCCTTAGTACTTCCGCATCCTACTTCTTAGTGTATTGATTCTTCCTGACTAGTCACTTAAACTTCAGCATACTCCTTATCACTATTACATAGTGATCTGAGTCTACATCTGCTCCTGGATACGCCTTACAATCCAGAATCCGATTTCGGAATCTCTGTCTGACCATCATCTAATGTAACTGAAATCTTTCAGTATCAGCCGCCTTTTCCGAGTATACCTCCTCCTCTTGTGATTCTTGAACAGAGTATTCGCTATTACTAGCTGAAATTTATTACAGAATTCAATTAGTCTTTATCCTCTCTCATTCCTTGTCCCAAGCCAATATTCTTCTGTAACCTTTTCTTCTACTCCTTCCCCTACAACTGCATTCCAGTCCCCCAGGATATCAAATTTCCATCCCCATTTGCGTATTGTATTACCCTTTCAATATCCTCATATACTTTCTCTATCTCTTCATCTTCATCTTGCAGTGGCGGCATGTATACCTGAACTATCATTGTCGGTGTTGGTTTGCTGTCGATTCTGATAAGAATAACCCTATAACTGTTCATAGTAACACTCTCTCTGCCTTTCCTTCCTATTCATAACAAATCTTACTCCGGTTGTGCCATTTTCTGCTGCCGTTCATATTACTCCATACTCATCTGACCAGAAATCTTTGTCTTCTTTCCATTTCACTTCACTGACCCCTATTATATCTAGATTGAGCCTTTCCATTTCCCTTTTCAGATTTTCTAGCTTCCCTACCACATTCAAGCTTCTGAAATTCTACGCCCCGACTCGTAGAACGTTTTCCCTTCTTTGATTATTCAATCTTTTTCTCATGCTCACCTCCCCCTTTGCAGTCCCCTCGCGGAAATCTGAATGGGGTCTATTCCTGAATCTTTGCCAGTGGAGAGATCATCATAACACTTTTTCAATTACAGGCGACCTGTCCTATTGGTACACATTATGTGTCTTTAACGCTGTGGTTTACATTGCCTTCTGCATTCTTATGCCGTTCACCATTGCTGACTCTTCCGCCTTTAGAGGCAGTTTCTCACCCCAGGGTCAAGAGAGTGCCGTGAACTTCTGTCCGCTCCTCCGCCTTCTTAGACAATGCCGTTGGCAGAATTACGGCGACTTCTTATGCCGGAAGTATTCGGCCGATAATGCTGATTATTAATTAAAATTTAAACGGTGGTGGGTTTTGAATCCAGAACCGAGGACGTTTTGATTATGAAAGAACGACACTACGCCTCGCTTTTATCTCATTTTGTTCGTTATTGTTCGTTCTATTTTTTCGGAGCGGACATCCCATAACGCTCGTTCAAATTCATCTTTGAGCCATTAAGTCAGTTTTTTTTATTACAGAGGGCAGCTAACCCTCTGACCGAACAGGCCCCCTAGATCACAGGTGACCCTGAGTGCGGTGCCATTAGTTTATCCCTGTCTTCGTTATTTTTATGTGAGCGATACGTAGGGTGTTGTAATACAATCCTAGATTCATCTCTTAAAGTTCATTCTAGAAACTTTCTAAGCAAGTTTCTACGGAATACTTTTGCATTTTTCTTCGAGCGTCTGCCAGTTTAGTTCTTTCTGCATTTTCGTCACACTCTCCTATGAGTCGTCAGCAGTTCGTGGTCTTGAGGTCAGCGTTGTCATCTCTTCATCTCACGCCACAGATTAGATTCCTGGCCAGATTGGGGATTTCCTCCGCTTGGGAGTCGGTTTTGTGATGTCGTCTTAGTCATTTCATCATCATCATCATCGAGCAACTCTCCGAAGTGGCATCAGTTAAGAAGATTTGCACTAGAAGGGCGAATTCCCCGTGAGGGGAAGCCCAGCTTCAAATTTCATACATACGTTTCATTATTTCGTTTCCCATGAGTCAAAGAAAGCTGTGGCCATTCGTGCTTGCCTTCTTTGCATCCTTTCAGTATTTACTGTTTCTCCTATACAGTACAGATCCCACAGACTTGAGAACTGCATCGTCAGCGAATAGTCTGATCTTACCAATAATTTTGTCCGGACGACCATTAACATAAACACGAACACCAAGGGCCTCAACATACTTACCTGGGACACAGTTGAAGTTACTTCTGTATCTATGGATGATTCATCACCCAAGAAAACCTGCTCCGTCCTTTCTCCCTTTTATCCAGTCACAAGTTTTGCTTGATATCCCATAAGATCGTATTTTTGATGATAAGCATAGGTCTGGTACTGAGTCAAATGCTTTCTGGAAATTGGCTGCGCCGTTTCGTTTGGACCTCTGGCAGAATGCCCTGTACTGTGACGCTGGCATTTCAGCGTAAATCAGAACTGCAAACATGGTCCTACACATAAACAAAATCTTCATAAAGTAAATTTATTTTTTTGAGGTGATAAAACTTCATGAATACTCATCTGATGTTTGGATCCTCTGATCAAAGGATCGTACAACCTCTGATTTTTTTTCGAACCTCCAATGCACACAGTTCTCATTACAACCTTACAAACAGATAATTCTTTCTTTTTTTAGCTATAACTATATGCCTACCCATTTGACACTATAATATAGGATGCCTCCTTAACCACGAGGCTAGGATGACCTTCGGCTGTGCGTCTGATGTATGACTTTTGAGGTTCTAATATATATACCACAGAGATCTGTAGCGACCCTGCCTAAAATCATAATAACGATTAGCACATTTAATACCATTAGGCATAAACACATATTCCCTATATGCTTCTGTAAACCGTTGTATTAACTGTTCTTCTAAAACAATGACGGCAGCTGAAGAATTTATTTTATTTCCATAAAAAGTTCTTGCAAATATGTCGATACGAGCATCGTTGTCTGGTACCAGGAATGCAAGCCGTAGTGAATCTCGATAGAGTCTGATGTGGCCCTAGTTTTCGTAAAAAAATAATAACGCCGACATAAGCTGTAACAGTATGCCTTTATTTAGAGCGATACATTTCCTCTCCATTCACAAAACGGTAGAGTAACAATATTCTTAGCCATAAATGATACATACTTAGCTTCCGACTGGAGAGTATCGCCTGCTTTAGGTTTACAACCACTAACAAGTACACCAATATAAAAAGGATTAGACTGAAATACAGTATTACGTGTACCACACTCCTTCTCAATACTTGTCCAATTTGTTACTTTATCAAGACTAACTGATTTCTGTGGACTACTATATGTAACAAAACGATAGGAATTTTTACCAGTGTACCTCCTTCAAGGAACATCCGTAGAAACAAAACCTTGACAACTAAAACGGCCTAGTTTATTACTAACACAGAAATTAACTTTTTCCATATTACCTCGCTCCTCAAAGAACGTTAAGTTAGCACTGTTATCCAAAGTAAGTCTGTCAACCCTAACATTATATAATGTCTTCACCTTGTTAATAATTAAATTTTGATACTTGTTACTAAAAATACAATTTTGCCCTTAATATCATAATGTCTAAAGGACGGCAATTGCGCGGCATATGAATCAAACTTGCCGTCAACGTTTGCTGTTTTATCAACGTAATTAAATTCTACATTAATAGTCTCAACAAATTCTGTACGCCATCGACACATTTTCCCAAGACTAATTGTTGATATCATACGCGACCGCCTAAGATTCCATCTTCTCCTGCTTCGAATAACACGACGCTTCATCTGACGAGATCTCCCATATCGGCGTCTCTGGACTAGACGGGCAGGCGAAGTATCCATTTCCTCCTTCACAGACAAACATCACATATTGCCATTTTATTTCATACAAATATGACATGACCGGTATGAATAATTGTTAGGCCTGGCTTATTTTTTACATTAACAGGCCTACTCTCAACAATTCTTTTTAATGTACCAACAGGTTGCTTCCACCTACACCGCTCGAATTCTTCAAACAGTATGAAATGCAGTATGAAATGCAGAGTTGTACCCGCCAAATCCAAATTCTGAACAATACGGCATATATACCCCTTGCTTACGCCCTAACACTTTTTCGATTAATGTTGATTTGCCAACATTTGTATCACCTAATAAATATAACTGAGGTTTCCTCACCTTCGTAGACTAAAAGGACACATTATACCACAAAACTACGTCTTTAACCAAACCGATATACAACAAATCACAACACAACAGCGCACGACGTTTCTTCCTATTTTCCTGAAACGCTTCCCAATACTTATTGATAAATTTCGAACGGCAATGAGCAAGTTAGGATAAATGGCTTTGCAACGTCTAGAATATTTGTAGTTCACCGAGGTAGCCCGTTATCGCCTTGTGTGCTATTGCCCTCGTCAAAACTCATCGCACTACCTGTCATCGATTTCCTCAGCCATCACCTCCGCTAGACGTCGTCGTTACCGTTGCCTTGGCAGTCACTTGAGTCATCGTTGACTGAGACTTCCCTGTTGTTACTTGTAAAGTCTTCGGCTCAACCATTAACGCTGTCGCCAGGGCTCTTCGCTTCTGTGTCGCAGTCGACTGTGTCCTTCACTTGCTATGGCCTATTTTTTCGTTAACAGCAAAGCATTGCCGCACAATCACCATATACTCTGCTTCCTTCCATTTATTCCAACTCGCTATTCATTCTCTCGTCTATTCTCCTCAGATTTCCTATCTACCTCTCTGCTAGAGCGACTGCTTCAGCTTTCCAATCAGCATTGCCAGAGTTGCCACACTTATCTCATTACAGCATCTTCAGCTCTGGTATCTGCTACAAACCACAACTTCACCAACCGTTCCAGTACACTAAACAGCACCATCACCTGCACCAACACTACTACCCACACCAGCACTGTCTCCAGATCCTCTTCCACATATGAAAATATTTTGTGTATATGTAAACTGAAGAGAGAAATGAAAATTTGTACCAAGGCTGGGATTCGAACCTGGCAGATGCGCTAAACACTACGCCATCCTGGCACAGTGATTTCGCACAACTGTACGGACTACTGTAGCATATCTCCCTCCTAAAACCAAACTCCCATTCAAGTCTCAGCCCTCTTGGAAAACCAAGTGTGAATTGCAGAGTAATCACGTAGACGTGGCTGCTAATTATCAACTACCTCAAAAGCCTTACTCAGAAAAAAAATCATCCTAAATCACAAGTTCCGATGCCTAATGCATCCCAGATGCCAAAACTAATCCCCCTTGAACCCAGCAACAATCCAAATTCCCACACCAACGTGTTCCTTTGTCCTGTTCCAACCGCATACAAAATTTCCTAACCATAAGATGTTATTCGAAATCAGAAAGTATGTCTCGGTACTCATCATCAGCCGGCTTAACCAAGAGGAAAACTTTATAATCATCAACCCCACAGTTCCTGATTACCACATTACCCTCCTGTGCAAACTCCCTACCATAACACACATCCTTGATCCTTCTTGGTCCCACACGTCCCAGCCAACTCCAAGACGCTCGCTCATTACCCGACCATGTTGTTTTGACCAATGCTGTAGAACACAAGACCACAGGCGAGTAAATCGTGAGGGAAAGAAACTACCACTCTAAACCCCAAAACACAAAAGCCCTCCGCATCCATAATACTGTTCCCACTTTTCTGGACCATGTACATGCTGCATCCTAATTTACTATTAATTACCCTTCAGGCTCTTGTTTCTTACTGAATAAACAATGGAGAACCTTCCCAATCTCAACCCGAAGCATAATATTGCTAAAAAGCCTTAGCCTTAATGACCATCTAACCCGAAACTGCGAAAACCGACCATCCGGTGCCTACTATAAATCCAATCATCTGCAAAAACAATGCCCTAACTTATAATCCCTTCCCGGCTGTAAAACGTGGTATATATTTCACATATCCTACTCTCAAATATGCAAGACCTCACCTATTTTAGTATACGGAATATTAATATATCAATGCCTCAGTTTTCTTCAAGCGTCTTCGGAATATGGAGAAATCAGAACTGGAAAAGGAGTCAAAGAAGGGGATTCCATACTTGCTCTCAGCTCATCTAAAAGGTATTTTCAGACCGCTGAACTGGAAAAATCAACAAGGAACACGAGATAATGGAATATATCTTAAACACCATCGATTTACTGATAACATTGTAGTCTGTAGTACAAAGTTCAATGATGAAGAATATACTAGAGAATTTCTTTAAGGTCGTTAGTTGTTCGTTGTAACTGTTTATATTTTTCAGATTCATTTCAGACCTGTATAAAATTAACAGCTGTGAGTTCATAATGACACTTTTAAAAATGTTGTTAGAGACCACGATCCGGTTCCATTAGAAGACTTTCAACTTGTAATTTGCAGAAGCTGCACATTATTCTCACAAAACTGTCGTTTGCAACTAAGAACAAATTTTGATCTGTACAGGATTCTGTAGGCAGCGACCGTGCAAGTCTAATTATAAATGTAATTAAGTTCTTTCGAGTGTAATAAAATCGAATTACACTCTAGAGCAAAGGCGCTGGATAGCCATTACTAACTCCTCACGAACATATACCGACTGAAAAATAAGATTTAAATACTTCCCGCAACTGAATGAGGGCTCCAGCTCTTGTGGAGCTTTACGAAAAAATTAAATAAAGAAAGGAAGGAAAATGAGAAAACAGACAAGACATCGCCCTCAGCTCTGAATGTTTTTAGGGGATGCTTCCGCTTCCTTTTGGTGCCGCTGACATTCTTATTTTACCCGACAAACATTTTCCTTAGTAGCTTATATTGTGCAATTTGTACAACGTGAGTTCTGAAGAAATAAGATTATTTTTTCAGTTATTTCTCATGTCTTGAATAGAACCGTCAGACGTTTCTGTAATCACCTTTTAAGGCTTCCTTTATTTACGGATGGAAAGCTCTCAAATAACGTTTGAGCAAGTGGAAGAAGGCTTGCGACATTATAATACAGATGTACTCTCTAGCAATTTTGCCCATTATATTTGCTGTAAATACGATGTACATGTTTCATTCTATAAAACTTTAGATACTATGTGTTAATTAAAAATGTGATACGCGCTGCAACCTTCAAAATTAATTTGCATTATGCTGTATTTATTCTGAGTTAAAGCCGTTAGGGAAAGTTGGGAAAAGCAACATCGTTGGCAGAAAGACAAAAGACTCGTGTAGGAGCGCTGTCTCTGGACTAAAGTGTGACGTCAGAGCAGAGCAGGCAGGAACTGACTTGCCTGTGAGACGTGGGAATGAACACATGCAAGTGGCGTGCACTGTCGGGCGTATGTGAGTCGCAATTGTTACTAGCGAATCATCAAGAGCATGACGAGCGTAGGCAGATGTAAGAGGCTCAAATAAAACCGCGATTATGCCCCATGGTGTTGGTCATTGCGAATCAAGGTCCGACCACAATATTACATGGAGCAATGGAATTATTGTATACGACAACGGAGACGATGGCTTAACAGCTGCAACGAACAGTAAGGTTGTTTTATTTCCGTTCACTCCACAATGAAGCATTACCCCGTGACATTCTCAGTGAAATTTGTCGCAATAATAAGTGATAAAAGTCGTTGTCACATACTTAGTGTCCTATTCCTTTACAGTCACTGAATACCCAAGGGTCTTAGTTTAAATAGCTAAAAGAAAAGTACTGAAAATCATTGTCAGTTTTCTTTCTGTGCTAGAATGATAACACAAAGTATTTAATAATGACGTCTCACTATGTTAAGTGTTCAATTACAGGTAAAGTCATTCTTGCTAATTGACTCAAAGTAAAGTAAATCAAAACAAAGTAACTAAAATTAAAGTAACTCTGCAATTCCCAAACCAAAGAAAAGAATAAATTAATTTCACACATTTCATATGTATGTCCATTGTAATAATGCTATTGTGTACTGGTTAGTGGCTGGCGTATTTCAGTCTTGTCACAATGTTGAAAGCCAACAGTTGCTTATTTTATTCAGTAAAGTAAAGGAAAGTAAACGCGCGGTGAGAAAGGAAGAAAATTGTTAAGAAAGCAAAGGCCCATGCAGCGTTGTGAAGCCACAAGAAGGAGAATAAAAATGTGATAAATCATTATCAGAATCGTCGACGCAATACCTGCTACAATGTAGTGATACGCGTAGAAGTATCGTTTGAAAAGTATCGAGTAAAAGCTGCAGCTATCGGGATGAAAGTACCGGATACCAACAAGTATAGACATTTTTCCGCGTCCCTAGCTGTCCACATTACCATCTTCCAAGATTACAACAGACGTGTTGACAATACTGCACTCATACATTCCTAGTCTGACGAAAACTCATACACTCTAGCAAGTGTCGATTGACCCATTTAATCACTTGATCTTAATCCCATAAAAATGGCTGGGACTATATGGAACAGCAGGTGAACGTAGCAGTCAACATAACAGCAATCTGATGGCTCTACGGGAGCTAATAGTCAATGTGTAGTTTCAGATGGCTATGACACATCTGCAGAAACTCTTCCTCGCCGAGTTGAGCCCATTTCCAAGACTAGAATCTGTGTTACGTGGTAGTAGCGTGATGTCTCCTAGGAGTGATTGTTTTCTGGCGTGTTTATAAGAAGACATAAAACAGTGTACTACTTAACGAATTCTTGATGTGTAGCAGTAATTGATAAGACAGTTGTCGAATCGAGCAAACACTGATACTCTATAATAAATCCATTTGATTTAATGAAACGTCGTCCATGGGTTGGAATCCAAAACCACGGTGGCCGAGCGGTTCTAGGCGTGTCAGTCCAGAACCGCTGGAATCCAAAACCGAGGTGGCCGAGCGGTTCTAGGCGCGCCAGTCCAGAACCGCGCTGCTGCTACGGTCGCAGGTTCGAATCTTGCCTCGGGCTTGGATGTGTGTGATGTCCTTAAGTTAGTTAGGTTTACATAGTTCTAAGTATAGGGGACTGAAGACCTCAGATATTAAGTCCCACAGTGCTTAGACCCGTTGGAACTTTATTTTTTAAATCCAAAACCATGGTAGCGGCTAGATCCACCTGCTAGTGCTACTTCAGAAGTTTCCACTTCGTGGCTCCGATTCATGTCGATAGTCTGTGTCTCTAACCACCACGTTTCCTCACCCAGACCGCGATTCATGGGCTGGGCGGGCTGAACGCTGCACCGTGCATTACTCCAACCACAGGGAGATAAGCTTACACAACCCGTGTGACGGCGTCTTCACTCACTTGGATGCTACTGAGAAAAAAAAGTCGCCCCGTTGGTCGACAATGGCGCCCGCATCCTACCTTGGCGTTTGACAAACCCGTGCATCCACGTGCGTCGCTGCACGAGAATCTGGTCGCCTAGGAGATGCGAGTGGAGACTAACTTTAACGCCTGATTTGTTAATTAATCTTCAAGAAGTAAACCACTGAATCAAAAAAATCAGCTTATTTCACCACAGTTCTGCTTCTAAATACTAAGCCACTGCTGTGCACTGTTACGCTATTTTCAATTATAACATTTAATATGAAAGTTTGAGCTGCAACAGAATTATATCACTACTAAAAATTTATAAACTAAAATAGTTACTAACCTTATTTTGCTAGTTTTGTTGTTGTACGTGTGCTTTTCAGTGCTAATCTCTCCATCTCTGCTTATTGACTACAACCTACATTCATTTGAAGCTGCTTAATGTAGGCAAACCTCTCCTCCCTCTCCACGCTTCTTCTTCTTCTTCTTTTTCTTGTGCCTTTGTCCGTCATTTTCGCAGGGTCGGCATGGTTATGGTCGGATTTGGCAAGGTTAATTTAAGGGGTGGCCGGATGCCCTCCCTGTCAGCCACCCCTGTGGATAAGATGATGATGATGATGATGAAGACAACACCAGTCCCTGAGCGGATAAAATCTCCGACCCAGCCGCAAATCGAACCCTGGACACCTTTGCACGGCATTCCGTCACGCTGACCACTCAGCTATCGAGGCGGACGTATCCCTCCACACTTCATTACCAAAATCCTTGATGCCATAGAATGTGTCCTATCAACCCGATCCACCTTTTAGTCAAATTGTACCACACTTTTTCTACCAATTCGATTCAGTGCCTCTTAGTTATTTGATATATGCCCCCGATCATCAGAATCATATTTTAAAAGCTTACGTTATCTTCTTACATGAACTGTTTACCGTCCACGTTCCACGCCACGACGAGTATACACTCCAGACAAATAACTTCAGAACAGACTTCGTAACATATAAATTTATATTGGATGTTGACAAATTTCCTTTTTTCAATAATGAACATTGGCAACAAACCCATACATTTCGTTGATCTAACCATCGACATCAGAACACAAATACAGTGCTTCAAAACATGTAGAAAAACTACAACTACAAAAACAGTAATACATTCTTTCTCACAACACCCAGTAGCACACAGACATGAAGTGCTGCAATGTCTCTTATTTACTTCGATATCTAATGAATATTTCTAAGCCTAATTAGACGATATAACATTTATTGCGTCAACGAATGGCAACAACACAGTGCTGATTAACAAATTTTACGTAGAAAACAAAATTTTAAAATTATAGCCCTCCGCTATGCTTTCTCTGCTGCTCCTTCCAATGTTTGCAGAAAGTCGTGTACAGTCTCATTGTTGGGACAAATATCACAGAGTGTAGCCAAAGCACTGAAATCCTGCCGTTACCAGATTTCCTACTATGTGAAGAATAACACGCCCTACTATTTCTTCAGCAGCAAAGATAAGATCCAATTATTACCGAACAGTGGAGTTGGTAAGAGTGTTGTCCCGAATGTGACAAATTTTATGTGAATCCATCAGGCGGTGGCTGAACATGAAAGCAGCTGGAGGATGGAGAATTCTGACTTCACATTTGCTGAGCGTGTACTGAGTGAGCGCTACAGGTACCAGCTGCAGTCCCACATCCTCCACTAAGCAAATAATGGCCAAAAATTTTATATCTTGTAAGCCCTGGAAATCAATAAACATCTCATTTAATATTAAATGGCCAGACACAGCTCATTACTTCTCTTCTTGTAATCTTCATTTCTCCGTTCTTCCCACACTGTCTGCTACGTTCGGTTCCTCCATTTTTACAATGTTGCTAAACAAGATTGCATCCTCTTTTACAACAATAGTCAAAGATTGATGTTTGTCTTGTAAGTTGACAATCGGTTAACGAAATAAATTATTAGCGAAGAATATTGCGTTTCATGATTTTCATTTATAATTAAGAAACGCTTTCCTTGCTACTCTGCATTCTATATCCTGCTACCTCGGCCATCACCATTTACTTTGCAGCCCTAATAAGTGTCACTTTCTAATGCAATTCTCACAGCATCGTATGACTTGACTGAATACCGTAATTGTTGTTCCAATTTTTTTATGTTCATCCTACAAGCCCATTTCAAGATACTATCAAGACACTCTTCCAAGTCCTCTTTCGTCTCAAAGTTTTAATATCTTTCCGCTCAAATTTAGCTCCCTTTCCAGATTTCTTCTTGTTTTCCTTTACAGCTTTCTCGGTGTTCAGCTTGAATAAATTTCTAGGTAGGCTGCAACACTCTCATTGTCTTTCGCGTATTTTGAGTCTTGTAACCAAAGTCTGGTTTCTGTACAAGTTTTAGTTAACTTTGGACTAACTGTATTTTGTACCTGTTGCCTTCAGAATTTCAAAGGGTGTATTCCAGTCAACACTGCCAAAAGATCCACAAATTTTATAACTCTGGTTTTACCTTTAATAACATATCATTTAACATAGGTCGTGGGTGTTGTAAGGCCTCATGTGTTCATATATTTCTGTGGAACCTAGACTGATGTTCCCCATTGTCGGTATGCACCAGTTCTCCTGTTCTTACGTAAAGAATCTGTACCAATATTTTGCAATCGATACTAATTAAACTGATAATTCGGTAATATTGACGTCTTTCAATACCTGCCTTCTAGGAACTTGGGATTATTACGCTCTTCTTCAAGACAGTATTATATACATTGCCTGTCGGGTGGAATAGTTTTGTCGTGGTAGACTCTCTCATAAATCTCAATGATTCTGAGGGAATGTCATCTGCTCGAGAAGCCTTTTCGACCTAGGTGTTTCAGTGCTCTATCCAATTCTTCTTGCAGTGTCATATTTCCCATCCTATCTTCAAACTTTTCCTCTGTATAATATTCCCTTATATAGCCTCTCTATGTATTACTTCCACCACTCAGGTTTCCCTTCTTTGCTTTCTTCTGGTTTGCCATCCGAGCTCGTTTTATTCTTGCAGAACAGCGGTTTTCTTGACTCGTTTGATACGGAAGTGAAATATTGTTTACTGCAAGAGGTCCACGACACACTGTTTCTCCATTCTGCCTGCACGCATGAGCTGCTTTTCTAATTGTATGGACACACGTTAACATGACGTTTCGCCACCCACGGAGATGGCATGCGGTAAAATGGGGTCACGCTTCAATGGCGTTCTGTCGTATAGCGCCAGCGTGATGGATACAATTAGCACGGCAAGCGTGTCGCAGGGTAATTAGTGTTATACAGATCCGCGTGACAACTCCCGTTGGCCAGCTACTATCTGTCACCGTCATCCGACGCACGCACAATGAGTGCTACCTTCGTACGAAACACTATTTTCCCTAGGATACGTGTCAGATGTACTGAAAGTGCAACCGGTGAAATTTGCGCACTTGCAGAAATCTGCGAAATATTTTCACAGTATCCCTGGAAGCCAACCGCCCACTACGTCGCGGCCTACCTGTAAACCGTTAAGACGTGTTCCACCGGAAATGCTGCGTATGCCGGCAGTGAGCTGCTGTTCTGCCCTGTTCGAGCCGCGTCGATGCCGCCATGCAAACGACGAGCAACGTAGAACATCTTGCTGTCGGAAGAATAGCGAGCCACCGGTGGTCGACATTTCTGCAATATTTACGTAACAACTTGATGGCAGAAGGCCATCCTATGTAGTATGTTAATCCAGTTATTTCACTCTCGGTTCCCTGGATGTGCTGCTTGAGTATAAATTGTACCGCTTTACACTTCTCCGCCTGTTGTGTTATATCTTCTAAATTGTAGAATTTTTTTTTCGAAGTGTGGTCTCGGAGAATAAGCTACATGTTACTTGTGTTACATTTAGACAACGTAATTAGATTTCAGTAAAATCAGAAAGCAGGCTGGGGGGGGGGGGGGGGGGGCGGCGTTTTACGCCATGAATGCCAGTGCCTTCTTGCTCCTTGGTCGTGTCCATTCGATTCGCGTGTGTTTCCACAAAAATGCTTGGAGTGGTGCAGTTTGAGACCTAAAACTACTCTTACACGTGGCGTGCTGCCACACGTTACACGTCTGTACTTGTTATTAAGTGAAAAGCCCGTTTCGAAAAACGACAGGAGTAGGACGTACAGTGTCCCTCAGACGTACAGTATGCCTCATCTTGGCTGCTCAAGACGCTTCACTAGCTGTATTCGTAAAGGCACCTCCCGCTGCGATAATGCAACTTTCCGCAGCTGTGTCTGTGCGTTCGCCATCTTCTGTAGCAGTCGTGGATGATAATATCGACTCTTCGTTCGAATCCATGCCGACTGATCATGTAATATTTTCAGTTTCTTCGTCCGTCAAAATGTATCTCCTTCAACAGTGATCACACACTTCATTTGGTGTGTTATATGGATTTTCCAGTTTTCTTATGTCGCAATATTAAAACCAAAATCCAGCAAATAATTAACAGAATGCCGGGTAATGAGACTACTCACGAGAATACAACGAAACAAACTCTTGTTTGCAATAACTCTGAAATTCATTAAAAACTCTATTATCATCATTATTTTTAAGTTGTTGTTGTGGTCTTCAGTCCTGAGACTGGTTTGATGCAGCTCTCCATGCTACTCTATCCTGTGCTAGATTCTTCATCTCTCGGTACCTGCTGCAACCTACATCCTTCTGAATCTGCTTAGTGTATTCATCTCTTGGTCTCCCTCTACGATTTTTACCCTCCACGCTGCCCTCCAATCCTGAATTGGTGATTCCTTGATGCTCAGATGATGACCTACCAACCGATCCCTTCTTCTAGTCAAGTTGTACCACAAACTTCTGCCCAATCCTATTCAATACCTCCTCATTAGTTATGTGATCTACCCATCTAATCTTCAGCATTCTTCTGTAGCACCACATTTCGACCAACTTCTCTTCTCCCCAATCCTATTCAATACCTCCTCATTAGTTACGTGATCTACCCATCTAATCCTCAGCATTCTTCTGTAGCACCACATTTCGAAAGCTTCTATTCTCTTCTTGTCCAAACTATTTATCGTCCATGTTTTACTTCCATACATGGCTACACTCCATACAAATACTTTCAGAAACGACTTCATGACACTTAAATCTATACTCGATGTTAACAAATTTCTCTTCTTCAGAAACGCTTTCCTTGCCATTGCCAATCTACATTTTATATCCTCTCTACTTCAGCCATCATCAGTTATTTTTCTCCCCAAATACCAAAACTCCTTTACTACTTTAAGTGTCTCATTTCCTAATCTAATTCCCTCAGCATCACCCGACTTAATTCGACTACATTCCATTATCCTCGTTTTGCTATTGTTGATGTTCATCTTATATCCTGCTTTCAAGACACTGTCCGTTCCGTTCAACTGCTCTTCCAAGTCCTTTGCTGTCTCTGACAGAATTACAATGTCATCGGCGAACCTCAAAGTTTTTATTTCTTCTCCATGGATTTTAATCCCTACTCCCAACTTTTCTTTTGTTTCCTTCACTGCTTGCTCAATACACACATTGAATAACATCGGGTCGAGGCTACAACCCTGTGTCACTCCCTTCCCAACCACTGCTTCCCTTTCATGTCCCTCGACTTTTATAACTGCCATCTGGTTTCTGTATAAATTGTAAATAGCCTTTCGCTCCCTGTATTTTACCCCTGCCACCTTCAGAATATTTTTAAGTATGAGAGAAGAAAAAGGCGTGTGTTGTTTGTCACCACTAACTGCGTAAAAAAATAAAAGTAGAACAAATCACTTTCGTCAACCAAAAAATTCCAACGTATCATTCGTTTCATTAACAGTAATATCACTAGCTCATTTCTGTAATACACGTGAAATTCTTGATTTTAGAAAAACTTAAATTCTGTTACAGTTGCCATACCCTGCCTTTTAATTTCCTTAACTTAAATCTAAAAGCAGTTCAAACAATATATAATACAGCAAAAAGAAAATCTTCTGAAAGAATATCTAAAAACTTTTATGTTGTTTAAGAAATGTGTTCCTGGGCGTACCAAATGTTCACTTCCCTAGTCGGACATTTTATCATCATGTAATTATTCCAGTATCAGATTTTCACTCTGGAAGGGAGCGTGCGCTGATACGAAACTTCCTCCCAGATTAGACAAAGGTCCAGAGTTCGAGTCTCGGTCCCGCACATAGTTACCATCTGCTATTAAGTTTCATGTAATTACACTGACACACCAAAGAAAGTGGTATAGGCATGCGTGTTCAAATACAGAGATATGTTAACAGGCAGAATACGCCACTGCGGTCAACAACGCCTACATAAGACAAGTGTCTGGCGCCGTTATTAGATCTGTTACTGTTGCTACAATGGCAGGTTAACAAGATTTAAGTGAGTTTGAACATGGTGTTATAGTCGGCGCACGAGTGATGGAACACAGCATCTCCGAAATAGCGATGAAGTGGTGATTTTCCCTTTCGACTATTTCACGAGTGTACCGTGAATATCAGGAATCCGGTAAAACGTCAAATGTCCGACATCGCAGCAGCCGGGAAAGGATCGTGCAAGAACGGGACCAACAACGACTGAAGAAAATCGTTCACCGTGTCAGAAGCACAGCTCTTCCGCAAGCTGCTGCAGATTTCAATGTAGTGTCAGCGTGAGAACCATTCAACGAAACATCACCGATATCGGCTCTCGGACCCGAAGGCCCATTTGTGTACCGTTGATGACTGTATGACACAAAGCTTTATGCCTCGCCTGGGCCCGTAAACACCGAAATTGGACTGTTGATGATTGGAAACACGCTGCCTGGTCGGACGAGTCTCTGTCTGAAATTATATCGAGCGGATGGAAGTGTACGCGTATGAAGACAATCTCATAAATAAATGGACGCTGCATGTCAGCAGGGGCTGTTCAAGATGGTGGAGGCTCTGTAATGGTGTGCGGCGTGTGCAGTTGAAGTGATATGGAAGCCCTGACACGTCTGGATACAACTCTGACAGGTGACACATACACGTAAGCATCCTGTCTGATCTCATGCATCCATTCATCTCCATTGTGCCTTCCGATGGACTTGGACAATACCAGCAGGACAATGCGACACCCCACACGTCCAGAATTGCTACACGGATGCTGCAGGCACACTCTTCTGAGTTTAAACACTTCCACTGGCTACCAAACACCCAGGCATGAGCGTTGTTGAGCGTATCTGGGATGCCTTGCAGCGTGGTGTTCAGAAGAGATCTCCACCCCCTCGTACCCTTACGGATTTATGGACATTCCCGTAGGTATCATGGTGTCAGTTCCCTCACGCATTAGACATTAGTCGAATCCATGCCCCATCGTGTTGCGGTGCTTCTGCGTGTTCGCTGGGGCTCTACACGATATTAGGCAGGTGTACCAGTTTCTTTGGATCTTCAGTGGATTATTATTATTATTATTATTATTATTATTGTTAATTTCTTGTTTAATGTAAATAATTCGAAAGATATACTGGTGGTGGTTAAGCTATATATTAACATTTGCAGAAACTTCTAAGTCACTGAATTCAGCT
Organism: Schistocerca americana; assembly: GCF_021461395.2. Lineage (NCBI taxonomy): Eukaryota > Metazoa > Arthropoda > Insecta > Orthoptera > Acrididae > Schistocerca > Schistocerca americana. Next base: position 858,705,422 of record NC_060120.1, read on the forward strand.
TAACAAAAGATTTAATTACAAAACGAGGTTTAACGATTAGCGTTTTCGGCTAGAAACGCCGAGGTCCGAGGTCCCAGGTTCGATTCCTTCTATGTCTTTCTACCACAGAAAAGATGGAGGTGGCCACGGGGAAAAGTTACCTGCAGTCCCTGACAATGTACTTTATAGCATGTGTCATACCGAACGACAACGAGACAATTCACGCTTCTCACATAATTTAAATGAAACATTCCTAATGTACGTCATATTTTGTGCGTCGTAGAAAGTGTTCAGGGGAAGGCCACTCAGTGTCCTGAGGCCAACTGTAAATGCTTGAGTATGAAAGCAGTGAAAGTGGCACGCAAGTCATCGAAGTAGCGATTTACGTCGACAAGTTGCACCAGGATCGTGGTCAACGTGGATGGGTACCATGCGAAGGACCCGGTTTCGATTCCCGATACTGCCAAGGATTTTTCTTTGGTAGGAGGACTGGTACGGGGTGCACTCAGTCTCGTGATGCCAACTGTGGAGCCACTCGATCAGTCTGGAAAGTCCGCGAAGCGCCCGGGAGACCGGTGTGCTGACGACATGCACCTCCATACCCCATCGCCGCACCGCCATGACGCCGCAAGGTGAAGCATGGCACGGTAGCCGACATGTATCATTTGGGTCTTCCAGGCCTGGCGAGGAGCTTGTTGTTTGCTTGCACCAGGCCAGGTGAAGCACGACCATATGCATCTGTAAACCTGTCCAAGAATGGACACGTGCCCCCTCTTGGAATGTGGGGGACAGATTTTTTATTCAGTACAGACCTGTCACAGATTTCGAGCAATAGTCGTCTGCGACTGTACTGAACTGCATATTTAACATTTCCGAGAAATTTAGAAGACTTTGTGGCCGTGCTCGATAGTACAGACATGATGGAGTCGCGATACCGCAATTTTCCTTCACCACCTGTCTGAAGGTGTGATCGCATTTCTCGTCGCGTTATTTGGATCGCGGTGTAATATCAAGGGTTAAAACTGCCTTGCGGAATCACCCCTACCGCGCGAATAGCACGTAACATCTATTCTGGCCTTGTAACATCAGCGTAACACACAAATGAACCTTGTGCTGGAGGTTATTTTCCTATCATGCTGTAGTGGTACGCGATGCTAAAGGTTGTTAATTATGAGAGTACGTGGGGCATCACTGAGGTGGAGTAGCGGATGGTATCTTCCCGCTGGCGTCCAGAAAAACAGCAGAGCATAAAGAGACCTGTGTTTTTGTTTGCCATGTGTATTATTTGCCTGCAGTGGTAGCTGCCAGAGTTTGGCCGTCTCGTCCACTCAATTTTCGTAACAAAATTGCGAAAGATTTTTTTCTCAACTGTTATGTATATTTTTTGAGGTGCTGAATCCGAAATTCGTCTTTGCTGCCTTGAAGAAATCTGTTCAAATGCCTCAGAGCACTATGGGACTTAACATCTGAGGTCATCAGTCCACTAGAACTTAGAACTACTTAAACTTAACTAACCCAAGTACAGCACACACATCCAAGCCCGAAGCAGGATTCGGTCGCCTTCACAATCTACAATGATTTTCACACTTTTTTCAGTTTTTGCTTTACACATCAAACAATGAGTTTTCCCAGGATGACCACTCGATTACAGAAGTAGACCAAATCGCCAACCGCAGCTGTCAGGTTAGACTTTCCGGGGTCGGGTGTGGGTGCTAGAGCGACCTGAAGAGCATCGACTTTTTTGCCTTTGTCCGAGAACGTCAAAAATGCCCACTCCCATCTCTTACAACGTGAAAAATATGCACGTCATCAACAGAACCCTACACCAAGTGAAAGAATATTAAATTTCCTGCAAGAAGTGTCCGTAACATTCACTTTTCTAATAAGGAGAGAGAGAGCAGAGCGAAAATGAAGAAAAATGCCTTCTGCATCTTACAGCCAAATGACCCCTCCCCCCCGTCTGGCTTTCATCGGCGCTATACTTTCTTTTTATTGTGATATTAAATGTGATTGTTTTGAATGAATTGATGGGAAAGCATGTTTGATGAAAAAATTATATCTACAACATATTAGGTACATGACACTGAATAGAAAAATGAATATGGAATCTGTATGTAGGGACGAACGAAATAGTGAATGTCGATCCCAGGATTGGCGCATCATTTCAGTTAGGTTTCCATCTGTAAAAGAAAGATGGCATTTGGCGATGGAATATGAATTCAAGACAGATAACTTACGTCCGCAGCTCGTGGTCGTACGGTAGCGTTCACGCTTCCCACGCCCGGGTTCCCGGGTTCGATTCCCGGCAGGGTCAGGGATTTTCTCTGCCTCGTGATGGCTGGGTGTTGTGTGCTGTCCTTAGGTTAGTTAGGTTTAAGTAGTTCTAAGTTCTAGGGTACTGATGACCATAGATCTTAAGTCCCATAGTGCTCAGAGCCATGGGAACCATTTGAACAGATAACTTACGTGCTGAACTATCGATGTACTGATCTGATGTGTGCAGTTTTTTTAGTCGCCTCCGTTTGACTGTTGGTGGCCTGGGCAATGTTTCTTGGGCACTAGAAGGTCCACGTGACAGGTCTTGGGCAGTGGAAACTCCGAGAAAAGTGTCAGGGGCCGTGGAATCCCGATGCTGAACATGGAGTTGTTACTCCTCTTCAACTGAAAAAAATTGTAATCTAATGGTTAAAGTTATGATAGAGATATACTGAAAAGTAAAGATGCATAATGTTGCAAAATATTACATGAATTAATACTTTCTGCCACCTCTTCTGATTCATACAGTGGTACTGCAAGGCGCTTCTCCAGGTCGTCTTCGTCTTCTGTATCAAAGATGTCGTCGATGTTGGAGAACGACCCTTCACATTGGCTCTGAGCACTATAGGACTAAACTTCTGAGGTCATCAGTCCCCTAGAACTTAGAACTACTGAAACCTAACTAACCTAAGGACATCACACACATCCATGCCCGAGGCAGGATTCGAACCTGCGACCGTAGCGGTCGCGCGGTTCCAGACTGTAGCGCCTAGAACCGCTCGGCCACCCTGGCCGGCCCTTCACATTGCTTGCACAGTTTCGTGCACAGCAGTCCTACTAGGCTACAACCACGTCAACCTTGGCAATCGGTCTTGCATTTCCAAGAAATAAGCTGGTTGAGATTCTCTGGAACCAGCGGTGTCAGTGTGGCAGTTGGAGCCAAACAATTTTTTGTCAATTTATACCCCCACTTCTCTGGATCCAAGTAGTACAGCATATGAGGTTGACGGCGATGGTTTGTTACACAAATCCGTATGTTAGAGTGGCATACCTTCGAGCAAATTTGCAAATCTTTTATCCATCATGTCTCCCAAGTAAATTTTCTATCGATTGCGTAAAACAAGGAATGACTAATGGCTGGTGACAAAACTCAGTGAAAGTGGAATCGCCTCCATGCAGGCAGCTGATGATCCGGACACACTGCTTGTGCAGATGGCAGAATCTCTGGTTTCGGCTCATAAGGTACGCACCTGGGGGGGAGGGGGAGGAGGTGAACAACCTTCTCATCGTACCGATGGATCTCCGAACTCCCCCAAATTCAAATTTCTTCAAGCAAGCGAGAGATACCCCCCGTCAGTTCCTCTAACTTCTGGGGAGTGCAGTGGAGAAGAGTGTTATCAACCACAAGCTCTCCCTCCACGCAGTGAGTGGTCGCTTTGTTCAAGCAAGGCACGGTTAAATTTCTCAAGATCCTCTGAAAAAATCAGAATCTCGAATCACACAATAGTAAATACACTAACCCTTCAGACCATCCAAAAGAAATAACAGCCGCTGGTGAGAAACTCCTGATCGCCCTTTATAGTGGTAACCACCCAATCTCAACGCTCGCCAAGTTGAAGTATAAACAGTATGCGACATCAGCCTACAAGGTGTCAGCGAGCACGGCTCCCATACCTCGCACCAAAGCTGCCGCTCAACAATATACCTTCAGAATTTTCCACCAGCTGCATGAATGGATCAAGAACTTCTTGGATTTAGATCAGTGGGGGTGGAAGTCGGCAAATAATAGATTGTATCCCTTTACCGCACTGCAACTTCGTGCTCCCATCTTGAAAATGCAAGACAGATTGCCAAGGTTGGACCTTCCACTGCCAAGAAGCGTTGACTCGGCCACCAACAGCCAAAAGGGGACGAGTTGAAAAAACTGCGCACATCGCATCACTACAGATATTTCTTCATACATCGGCAGTTCACTAAACAACTTACCGTTTTTTGTATGCATAACTCAGGTAAGTGTGGAACAATTACAACTGAATTTTGTATATAGATAACCAATTATCTGTATTTTGGTAGAATAAATTGCTTTAAACTACTGCGACCGGGATGGTAGGACAGTTCCAATGAATTTTCACCACAAAAGGGGGGGGGGGGAGGAGTTTGCAAAGACTGTGATATACGTGCGTATCTCTATACCGCCTGAAGCTGTTTGTATCAAACTTGGCGCAAATATCGACTGTTATCTGAAAAAAAGAAGAAAATGAAATAAAGAGGCTGCTGGGACAGGTCGACAACCCTTTGGCCGAGGGTGTTGGTGAGAGGGCCGACGCAACAGCATACCTCAGGAACGCCTGTAGCATTTCCAACCACATTTGGTGTACATATACTCATCAGCTGTATAAAAATTCTGTGGGAGTAAAATATCTCTACTACTCCTAATCGTTGCGGTAGTGATGAAAAGGTGTGACATGTAAAAATGTTCGAAGACGTTTCCTCCCTACATTTAGTTGACTTGGAGTTCTTGTACAGTACGAGTATGAAGCACAGTTTGTCTCTCAGCTGTGTTGTCCTGTGCACTAGCCAGGTCACTAGAATGAGCGCTGCAATGAGTATAATGTTGTCAGCGTGTTTTGGATTAATCTTCACGCCACATGGCTGGATACCACAGATACGGTTATTATCATCCCTAGTGCAGCATGATGTAACAGCGGAAAGTCAGTTTCCTCGGGATTGCAATAGAACAGCAGGGCGAAATTCACGACAGGTGCAGATAAAATCGGATATCATATTGAAATGAGATGGGGTGTCAAATGGATTCCAGTTTTCTGGATTTCCAGAAGTGCTTTCCTGATTTAGGTTTTCCGTGATTTCCCTAAATCACTCCAGGCAAATGCCGGGATGGTTCCTCTGAAAGGGCACGGCCGACTTCCTTCCCCATCCTTCCCTAATCCGATGAGACCGATGACCACGCTGTCTGGTCTCCTTCCCCAAACCAACCAACCAACCAGAAATGTTTTGACACTGTTCCGCCTCACAGGCGGATTCTAATCAAACTGAGTGAATATGGGGTATCGTCTCAGAAGTGCGACTGGATGTGTGATTTCTTTCATAAATTTCACAGTTCGTAGTAATCGGCGGAAAGTCAACCAGTAAAACGGAAGTGATATTGGCGAAGGAAGCGTTCCACGGCCTCTGCTGTTCTTAATGTATATAAACGATTTAGGAGACAATCTGAGCAGCCCTCTTAGATAGTTTGCAGATCATGATGTTGTTACTCGTCTAGTAAAATCATGAGAAGATCAAAACTAACTGAAAAATGATCTAGGCAGGGTATCAGTATGGTGCGAAAAGTGACAACTATCCTTAAATAATTAAAAGTGTGAGGTCATCTACATCTGTACTAAAAGGTATCCGTCAAATTTCCGTTAAATTTCAGTTACACGATAAATCAAACAAATCGAAAGGCTGTCAATTCACCGAAATATATAGGGATAGCGATAACAACGAACATCTTAAACTGGAACGTTGTAGGGAATGCTAACCAAAAACTGCGTTTCATTGGCAGAACACTTAGAAGATGCAACAAACGCACTATACCGAGCGAGGTGGCGCAGTGGCTAGCATACTGGACTCGCGTTCGGGAGGACGACGGTTCAGTCCCGCGTCTGGCCATCCTGATTTAGGTTTTCCGTGACTTCCCTAAATCGCTCCAGGCAGATGCCGGATGCTTTGAAAGGGTACGGCCGACTTCCTTCCCCGCCCTTCCCTAATCCGAGGAGACCGATGACCTCGCTGTCTGGGCTGCTCTCCCAAACAACCCAACCCCATCGAACGTACTATAGAGACTGCGTATATTACGTTTGGCAGTCCTCTGCTAGAGTACTGCTGTACGGTATGGGATCCTTACAGATAGTTTTGACGGAGGCCATCGATAAAGTATTCCGTATTATCGAGAAGTAGAGGATAAGATACGCGAGTTGGGGAAAGGCGTTTTCCGTTGCGACAGTGTCTTTTCGCGAAATTTCGGTCACCAACTTCCCCCTCAGAATGCGAAAATATTTTGTTGGCGCCCGTGCATACGTAGAAATTGTAATCGTAATAAAATAAGAGAAATCAGAGAAGCACGGAAAGATTTAAGTGATCGTTTTTCTCGTGCATTGTTCGGGAGCGGACGGCACAGGAATAGTGTGGAGGTTCAACGAACCCTCTGCCAGGTACGTAAGTGTGAACTGCAAGACAGTCATGTAGATTTAGATGTAGATAAAATATATGTGCAGATACGTGTAAAATACGTTAAATATATGCAAAATACACACAGGATGTCCGTCGACGCCCTAAAAGAAGTGAGACGAATTTTCTCTGGTGTTTCGGCAGATATTTACGATTTCGTTTTTGCAGTATGTAGAGTCAGTTCAAACAAATATTGCTCACCACGTCATTAAGCCCAGAGTCGACGGAAAACTTCGGTTTGTTTCCCGTTGCAAATAAAATTACTTTAAGGCAAAATTTTACGCGCCCATTCGACAGACCGGTCCCAGATTCATCCAGTCCGATATTCGTTTTATCGACAAGCATTACAAGGGACAGTAAAACACGAAGAATAACCAGTACTTCAGCAGCAACTACGGCATGGCGGTAGCGGTCAACTCAGAGCACGGTAGCGCTCTCCCTGCTGAAATACTGGTTATTCTTCGTGCTTTACTGTCGCTCGTAATACATGTTGATAAAACGAATATCGGACTGGACTAATCTGGGACCGGTCTGTCGAATGGGCACGTAAAATTTCGTCTTAAAAATTATTTTGCTTGTAACCGGAAGCAAACCGAGGCTTTCTGTCGACGCTGGGCTCACATAAAAGACGTAGTGAGCAGTATTTCTTTGGGCTGACTCAAGACAGACATTACAAAAGCGTAACTGGAAATATCTACCGAAATACCAGAGCAAAAGCGCCTGACGATTCTTAGGCCGTTATAAGACTATCAACGACATTTAATAAGGACCTTTGTAGAAGTTAGACCTCTGTTAAATTTTCATTTATACAGTCTGGTGTCTCGCTCTAGGTTCGGTCAAAGAAAGGGTTCGTCTTCTGTTTACTGTAAGAAGAAGAGCAGCTGCTTGGAGCGTTAGCATCGCTGCATCTCTCTGCCGTTTAATGTAGTGTTTATTAATATAAAAGTGGCAGCGAAGTTCATGAGCACACGTGACGTTGGCGCTTGCGCGGTGAAGGAAATACGACAAAATACTTGATGTCAGTGTAATACCCATTTTTCTACCACGTTAAAGATCTTGGTCAAAGAAATGTGCCTTCATAGTCTAATGCTGGCCTTAGGAGACACACGCGGTATAATCGTATGTGCGAAATACAAAGTCTTTTTTTTTCTTTTTGAGTCATCAGTCTTCTGAATGGTTTGATCGGCCCGCCACGAATTCCTCTCCTGTGCCAACCTCTTCATCTCAGAGTAGCACTTGCATCCTACGTCCTCAATAATTTGCTAAGTGTAATCCAATCTCTGTCTTCCTCTACAGTTTTCGTCTTCTACAGCTCCCATTGGAAGTCATTCCCTGATGTCTTAACAGATGTCCAACCGCCCTATCCCTTCTCCTTGTCAGTGTTTTTCGTATACTGAAAATGGTTCAAATGGCTCTGAGCACTATGAGATTTAACATCTGAGGTCATCGGTCCCCTAGAACTTAGAACTACTTAAACCCAACTAACCTAAGGACATCACACACATCCATGCCCGAGGCAGGATTCGAACCTGCGACCGTAGCGGTCGCGCGGTTCCAGACTGTATCGCCTAGATCCGCTCAGCCACCCCGGCCGGCAACGCTGTACTCTAAACGTACACTCTCAGAAATTTCTACCTTAAATTAAGACATACGTTTCATACTAGTAGATTGCTGTTGACCGGGAAACCCCATTTTGCCTGTACTTGTGTGGTTTTGATGTCGTCCTTGCTCCGTCCGTCATTAGTTATTTTCGTGCCTAGGTAGCAGAATTCCTTAACTTCATGTACTTCGTGAACGTCAATCCTGATGTTAAGTTTCTCGCTGTTCTCATTTATCCTAATTCTCATTACTTTCATCTTTTTTCGATTTACTCTCAATCCGTATTCTGTACTCATTAGATTGTTTGCTCCATTCAACAGATTATGTAATACTTCTTCACTTTCACTCAGGACAGCAATATCATCAGCGAATCGTGTCATTGGTATCCTTTGACCTCGAATTTTAATCTCACTCCTGAACCTTTCCTTTATATCCATCATTGCTTCTTCGATGTACAGATTGAACATTAGGCGCAAAAGACTACATGCCTGTCTTCCAGCCTTTGTAATCTGAGCGCTTCGTTCTCGGTCGTCCAATCTTGTTATTCCCTCTTGGCTCTTGTACATAATGTATATAACCCGTCTCTCCCTACAGCTTACCCTATTTTTTCTCAGAATTTCGAACATCTTACACCACTTTACATTGTCGAATGCTTTTTACAGGTGAACAAATACTATGAACGTGTCCTGACTTTTCTTTAGTCTTGCTTCCACTATCAACCGCAACGTCAGAATTGCCTCTCTGGTGCCTTTACCTTTCCTAAAGCCAAACTGATCGTCATCTAACGCATCTTCAATTTTCTTTTCCATTCTTCTGTATTCTTGTCAGCTACTTGGGTGCATGTTAAGCCGTTGTTGTTGTTGTGGTCTTCAGTCCTGAGACTGGTTTGATGCACCTCTCCATGCTACTCTATCCTGTGCAAGCTTCTTCATCTCCCAGTACCTACTACAACCTACATCCTCCTGAATCTGCATAGTGTATTCATCTCTTGGTCTCCTTCTACGATTTTTACCCTCCACGCTGCCCTCCAATGTTAAATTTGTGATCCTTTGATGCCTCAGAACACGTCCTACCAGCCGGTCCCTTCTTCTTGTCGAGTTGTGCCACAAACTTCTCTTCTCCCCAATCCTATTCAATACTTCCTCATTAGTTATGTGATCTAATCTTCAGCATTGTTCTGTTGCACCACATTTCGAAAGCTTCTATTCTCTTCTCGTCCAAACTATTTATCGTCCATGTTTCACTTCCATCCATGGCTACACTCCATACAAATACTTTCAGAAACGAGTTCCTGACACATCTACACTCGATGTTAACAAATTCCTCTTCTTCAGAAACGCTTTCCTTGCCATTGCCAGTCTACATTTTATATCCTCTCTACTTCGACCATCATCAGTTATTTTGCTCCCCAAATAGCAAAACTCCTTTACTACTTTAAGTGTCTCTTTTCCTAATCTAATGCCCTCAGCATCATCTGAATTAATTCGACTACATTCCATTATCCTCGTTTTGCTATTGTTGATGTTCATCTTATATCCTCCTTTCAAGACACTGTCCATTCCGTTCAACTGCTCTTTCAAGTCCTTTGCTGTCTCTGACAGAATTACAATGTCATCGGCGAACCTCAAAGTTTTTATTTCTTCTCCGTGGATTTTAATACCTACTCCGAATTTTCCTTTTGTTTCCTTTACTGCTTGCTTAATATACAGATTGAATAACGTCGGCGAGAGGCTACAGCCCCTCTCTCACTCCCTTCCCCACCACTGCTTCCCTTTCGCGCCCCTCGACTCTTATAACTGCCATCTGGTTTCTGTACAAATTGGAAATAGCCTTTCGCTCTATGTATATTATTCCTGCCACCTTTAGAATTTGAAAGAGGGTATTCCAGTAAACATTGCCAAAAGCTTTCTCTAAGTCTACAAATGCTGGAAAAGTAGGTTTGCCTTTCCTTAATCTTTCTTCTAAGATAAGGCTTAAGGTCAGTATTGCCTCACGTGTTCCAGTATTTCTACAGAACCCACACTGATCTTCCCCGAGGTCCGCTTCTAGCAGTATTTCATTCGTCTGTAAAGAATTCGCGTTAGTATTTTGCAGCTGTGACTTGTTGAACTGAAAGTTCGGTGATTTTCACATCTGTCAACACCTGCCTTCTTTGGGATTTGAATTATTATATTCTTCTGGAAGTCTGAGGGTATTTCGCCTGTGTCATACATCTTGCTCACCAGATGATAGAGTTTTGTCATGACTGGCTCTCCCAAGGCCGTCAGTAGTTCTAATGGAATGTTGTCTACTGATTGTACGATAATTCTGGCGCTGGTTAACTCTTGCAGTCTTTGGAATTGTGTGGATGTTATTTTCGCAAAAGTCAGATGGTATCTCGCCAGACTCATACATTCTACACACCAACATCAATAGTCGTAAATAAATGACTCATGACATTAGTGCCCCATGTGGCAGAATCGGAACATGCTGTTGAGTCGGAGCATTGTTGAGCGGTAGCCGGGCAACAGGCGGTCGATGTGATGCTCCGCGGTGCGCCCAGAGCTGAGGCTGTGTTCGTGGGCGGCGGGATGCGCGGAGCGGCGAGGGCGCTGTCGGTGCTGGCGGCGGCTCTGGCGGTGGCACCGGTGTGGGGGCTGGACGCGCCCCCGCCGCCCCCGGCCGGCCACAAGTTCGTGCAGCTGGACGTGCTGGACCACGAGCAGTACCGCGAGCTGCAGGAGAAGCGCCTCGGCCGGTCGGCGGTCTTCAAGCTGGGACCGCGGCCGCCGCCCGCGCCGCTAGGTCAGTCAGCATGCGCCGTCTGGCTGGCCTATAGTATATCTCGCCCGGCAGCCCCAAAGAAGGGGTGGTGATTATCGTTGATACAGTCGGTTTTTGGCTATATCGTTTTTCGGTAATTTCCAAGAATGATCGCCTATCGAAGTCGCGTGGTCCAAACGATACATATCGAACGTGCGATAGTAAATTGATAATGCGAGTCTCGCGGCGGGAGTTATGAGCAGTTATTTGTGATCGTCATTTCTATCTGTTTTCCGTCGTTCCTCTTCATTGCATTCACGCGCGAATTATTTGTGACTTGATTGGGAAACCCAGACGGTTTCTGTCGATAGCAAATGTGATATCTTGTGTTTCTGACGTTTCTTCGGCGGATTCTCTGACTTGGAAAACTCTAATTCCATGCATATCCAGCGTAGAGAATTGTTCGACTTTTTGTCACAAATATGGAGTTCTGCCGGACAAGGAAAGGAGGGGCTATGTTGACTATTGTGCTGCTAAGTCTGGCTAAATGGCTCTGAGCACTATGGGACTTAACATCTATGGTCATCAGTCCCCTAGAACTTAGAACTACTTAAACCTAACTTACCTACGGACATCACCCAGTCATCACGAGGCAGAGAAAATCCCTGACCCCGCCGGGAATCGAACCCTGGAACCCGGGCCCGGGAAGCGAGAACGCTACCGCACGACCACGAGCTGCGGACGCTGCAAAGTCTGTAAAACTTCGTAAGAGGAGCGTCGATGCTGATATACCGTTGCAATTTCATTACGGACGGTGCGGAAAACGCACGAGTATCAGGAAAAATACATGGTTCGATTCTTCCAAGTTAGCCATTCAGATGAGCGTAATTCTTCTATTGTGCTGTATTCGAGATTACACGCTGCAAGCAACACCACCAGAAACTGAGTTATCTGCAAATACCGTGTGTGACTTTTTCGGGTTTTGCCGAGAAGTCTGTTACGTGGCAGTGACAAATGATAGTGTACCAATTGCTGGAGCGAATAAAATTGTAGAAGTCGACGAATCTTATATATCTAGACGGAAGAACCAGAGAGGACGACCTTCAAAAAGTGAAATCGATCATATTTGGGTATTCGGTGGAATAGCAAGAAAGTTCCGGAAGGGTTTCGTTGTGAAAGTATTGTCCTGAGACAAGGTCACTTAGTGGGTCCCATAAAACACTTCATACTGCGTGGTACTAAAGTCATTACAGACGGGTTTCAGTCGTACAAGACTCTGAAAGCTGAAGGGTTCGACCACGAATTCGTGAACCATTCTGTGGAGTTCGTGTCCTCGGATGATCCCAGTGTCGACACGCAGAATATTGAGCGTCTGTGGAAATCTGTGAAGTCTTCCATAAAAAGAGAAAGGCGTCCAGGACAAGAGACGAGCTGTACTTGTTTCAGTGCCTCTACCTCCACAACTGCGTTTGCAGGAAAAAGATAACGCATGCGACACTCTGCCGAATTTTTGCGTGATAGTGGCAGAGTTTACCCTGGCTACGGGGGAAAAGGGAATTGTCCCTGTAGCGTATACATCACATGCACTGTCACATGACGATAATTCCGAAGACGAGTAAGGTAAGTCGCCTCCTTTGAAATTGAAAGTATTTTTGTAACGCTTTCCTTTTGTCGTTGCTGCAGTGACCACCTTAAACATACTCATAACGCCCGCCACGAGACTTCCACGATCGATTTACTATCGCACGTTCGATATGTATCGTTTGGGCCCAGCGATTTCGATAGGCAATCATTCTTGAAAATTACCATTTTTTTCTTTCAGCGCAAGTTCAACCTGATTACTAAAACCGCACAAAATAACCGCTCTCCGAAATAACCGATTTTAGGCTTTTTATTCCCGCTATTTCCAGTAAAATATGTACACATCGACCGAAGATTAAAAATGTTTCACCTCCCTCAGTTCAAGATAAATCAAAATACTAAATTAAATAGGCAAATAAAAGAAAACTTAGTCCATCCACTTACAACATCTATTTACGTACATTGTTCCAGATATGATGTTAACGTACAGTAAGTGTTACCCTCTGGGAGGAATTTTGAAGATTGACCGTCAGTTAACCTAACGGACAGAGGGTATCGAACATGTATTTCGTTACTATGGCAATTAGTAAAAAACTGAAAGACTTTAATTTTGTATGTATTGAAAGTAGTAAAATTCACGTAAATGAAATACTAAACGGTAGCCAGCCTAATTAGGCGTCATAATTTGAAACATTAAGCTCAAAGAATTTAAATATAATTTAGAAAAGAGGGTTTCATTCTTTCTTTCTTAGTAAAGCGCAATGAACACACACAAATACCAGACGAATTGACCAGTGGTAAGCGGTAGTTATCATTTGCATAAACTGGCACTCACGGAAAGATAATTACCACTTTATTCCTATTTATAATAATTACCACCCAACCATTAATCAGTTCAGCACCAAAAAGTTATCAAAGACCTCAAGAGACTAAATGAACTATGATAAGAGTCCTGGTTTAACTAACATACACACACCACAGATCCAAATAAATAACAATGTACAAACACATTTTTACCCTCTCTCATTTATGGAAATGCTGCAGATTTCTTTAGCAAAACAGTCTTTAGTTTAACTTTCTCATGATAGAAAAGAATATAGTGGGGTTCATAAACTGTCAATTACTCTACTGGCAAACTATGCACACTTTTCATAAACAACTTGCATCATACTAATACTGATTTCCAACACCACTTGAGATTATTTATTTTTCAGTGCTTTATAGCAATTTACACTAACGATATTCTTAATTAACTTCAGAAATAAGTTCAAGATAAAGTTAACTTTCAAGTAGGTTCAAAATTGTGTGCCTCTTTCATTCCTTGTGAAGCAACTGATTTTAACTAATAACATTTATGCCCTTTAGCACTAAAACTTAGGCACATTCAAAGTATAAACAATTCAAAGAAAAATAAAGTTTTTTATAAGTTCCAAATTATGTGCCTCTCTCTTTACCTGTGAAATAAGTAATTTAACTAGCAACATTTACATGCTTTAACACTTAGGCACATTCAAATAGAAACACGTTTGTGGTTCTTCATAAACAGGATACTCGGTCTTTAGCACCTTTAGTATAGGACCCTGCTTGGTTTCATAAACAGGAGAGTTTCAAAGTTCAGATTCGAATTTTTATCACTGAAATTATTATTGAAAAACACATCAGTATACTGGTCCATACTGTGATACATATCTAAACTCCTGCAGAAGGTGGAGCAGTGGCGAAATAGTGGTGGCAAGCACGTGGCGGCTAAGTGGTCCCATGCTCTTGAAGTTGAATGCTCTTTACAAATTCTTCTTGGCGACGTATTTCTTTCATTTCAGAGCCATTCCATGATAACAAGAGCACCATACGACAGCCAAAACCACACCCGAGGCACTTTCAACATAAATTGGCTTCCAAATGCCTCACATGGCACCCGCGTTGTTAACAGTACAACGTCTAGCCACTGACTGCGCAATGTGCTCTCTCTCTTGCCGCCCATATTGACCGCCACTTCCATCTTTTCCCACGCAACAAGCTCCTTCCGTAGTGGAGGGTGTTCCTTACGTCTTTTAAGTTACATCACACAATTACCTTATGTATGAACCAGTATTCAAATTACAAATTCTTTTTTATAAACAGGCATAATTTACAAAATTTCATTATTTTTAAACATCTTTTAAGTTTTTTGTATGACATATATTACACATATCAACTTTCCTTTCACAACTCAATGAACTTAATCAGTAAAGAACAACTACTTCATAGTTACATACATAGAATTACACAGTACAAATTACTTACAATCGATATTGGTGTTACACACTATCCGCTACTTTTCACGAAAGTTCGTAAGTGGTTGAATGCTACAAAAATCACCGGTATTCTCCTACTAATCCTAATTTTTTGGAATTCTCCTTAACTGAGCAAGGTGACGCTGTGGTTAGCACACTGGAAAAGCATTCAGGAGGACAGACGCTCAAATCCGCGTCCGACCAACCTAATATAGATTTCCCGCGATTTTCGTAAATTGCTTCAGGCGAATGCCGGTACGGTTACTTTGAAAGGGCACGGCTGACCCCCTTCCCCATCCTTCCCCAATCCGATAGGATCGATGACCTCGCTGTTTAATCCCCTCTCCGCAGGCAACCTAGCAACCAAATTCTGCTAAAAATCATGTTGCAATCGAGGATCATTGCAACATTTCGCAATTAGGAATAGTGAGTCATAAAGGGTGAAAACTGGATTTTAAAAACTCTATTTTTCGCTCTTAATTTGTCCGTTTTCAGGGCCTACAAGCACATGAGGCATATTACGTAGACATAGGCAACAAACCAGCTACTTTCATTTTTTATTACAAGCTATGAATGAACTGGTAAGTCAGATTTCATCTTACATGATATCACAAGTTTCTTGTACATCCTTTCGATCTTAATTTTTTAAGCTAAATGGAGCACTGCACTTCATAAAATATTTCCAGACTAGGGACGGTGCTATTCTGTAATACAAATAATCTCAACCGTATAAACCAGATATGACAAGCCTCGAACACTGCATGTACACGCATCCC
The DNA here is from genome assembly GCF_021461395.2 of Schistocerca americana. Taxonomy (NCBI): domain Eukaryota; kingdom Metazoa; phylum Arthropoda; class Insecta; order Orthoptera; family Acrididae; genus Schistocerca; species Schistocerca americana. The sequence goes on from NC_060120.1 coordinate 858,720,855, forward strand.
ATCCAATAGACTAAGCCACCTGGGAACGGGTTGATTGTCTCAGCAATGCTGCACCACTCCTTATGCTGTGAATTTCTTGCTCGTTTCCGTCGGAATTGTTATTTCCATAGTGCTGTTCGCTTTTCACATTTTCTACAATAACACAATATTTCAAATCTATGGAAATTTAACAAATAAAAACTCCTCGTTTTTAAAATACCGTATTTTACAGACTATAATATGCTACGGACTGCAAGACGCACCTTAAATTTTTAAGCAATTTTTTTTAAATAACATTATTACCATTTTTACACTACTGACCATTAAAATTGCTACACCAAGAAGAAATGCAGATGATAAACGGGTATCCATTCGTCAAATATATTATACTAGAACTGACATGTGATTACATTTTCACGCAATTTGGGTGCATAGACCCGGAGAAATCAATACCCAGAACAACCACCTCTGGCCGTAATAACGGCTTTGATACCCCTGGGCATTAAGTCAGAGCTTGGATGGCGTGTACAGGTACAGCTGCCCATGCAGCTTCAACACGATACCACAGTTCATCAAGAGTAGTGACTGGCGTATTGTGACGAGCCAGTTCCTCGGCCACTATTGACCAGACGTTTTCAATTGGTGAGAGACCTGGTGAATGTGCTGGCCAGGGCAGCAGTCGAACATTTTCTGTATCCAGAAAGGCCTCCCACGCCCGGGTTCCCGGGTTCGATTCCCGGCGGGGTCAGGGATTCTCTCTGCCTCGTGATGACTGGATGTTGTGTGCTGTTCTTAGGTTAGTTAGGTTTAAGTAGTTCTAAGTTCTAGGGGACTGATGACCATAGATGTTAAGTCCCATAGTGCTCAGAGCCATTTGAACCAGAAAGGCCCGTACAGGACCTGCAACATGCGGTCGTGGATTATCCTGTTGAAATGTAGGGTTTCGCAGGGATCGAATGAAGGGTAGAGCCACGGTTCGTAACACATCTGAAATGTTACGTCCACTGTTCAAAGTGCCGTCAATGTGAACAAGAAGTGACCGAGACGTGTAACCAATGGCACCCCACACCATCACGCCGGGTGATACGCCAGTATGGCGATGACGAACACACGCTTCCAATGTGCGTTCACGGCGATGTCGTTAAACACGGATGCGACCATCATGATGCTGTAAACAGAACCTGGATTCATCCAAAAAATGACGTTTTGCCATTCGTGCAGCCCGGTTCGTCGCTGAGTACACCATCGCAGGCATTCCTGTCTGTGATGCAGCGTCAAGGGTAACCGCAACCATGGCCTCCGATGTGATAGTCCACGCTGCTGCAAACGTCGTCGAACTGTTCGTACAGATAGTTGTTGTCTTGCAAACGTCCCCATCTGTTGACTCAGGGATCGAGACGTGGCTGCACCATCCGTTACAGCCATGCGGATAAGATGCCTGTCATCTCGACTGCTAGTGATACGAGGCCGTTGGGATCCAGCACGGCGTTCCGTATTACCCTCCTGAACCCACCGATTCCATATTCTGCTAACAGTCATTGGATCTAGACCAACGCGAGCAGCAATGTCGCGATACGATAAACCGCAATCACGATAGGCTACAATCCGACCTTTATCAAAGTCGGAAACGTGATGGTACGCATTTCTCCTCCTTACACGAGGCATCACAACAACGTTTCACCAGGCAACGCCGGTCAACTGCTGTTTGTGTATGAGAAATCGGTTAGAAACTTTGCTCATGTCAGCACGTTGTAGGTGTTGCCACCGGCGCCAACCTTGTGTGAATGCTCTGAAAAGCTAATCATTTGCATATCACAGCATCTTCTTCATGTCGGTTAAATTTGACGTCTGTAGCACGTCATCTTCGTGGCGTAGCAATTTTAATGGCCAGTAGTGTAGTTATCGTTATCGGCAAGTGAGCCCATTACTGTTATAAGAGAGGTATGTGTGTTGTGTTTGCTCTAAGAGTAATTATTTACTTTGCATACTACCATTGCTGTGGTGTAAGATGATTATTAATCGGCAAAGGTAGCTTATACATCTGGTATAGTAAGACACGTTTGTTGTGAAATATGGTAGGAATCCAAGAGAGCTTTATAAGAGTGACACACCTTAGTACAGTATGTTGTCAGACCCACTGTCTGCCTTAAGACGAGGAGTATCAACTGAAAATGCAAAATACTCTTTTCAGTTTGAGCCACTGCCAGGTCTAAACAGCAGACAGAGGACAGAACGTCATTTCTTTGATTTAAGAAAACCATTCGATTTTGTGGACCTTGTAACACTTTCGCATAAATTGTAAAATCATGGGATCAACATAAAAGGTCAACAACGGTTCACTTCATGTACGGGAAGTAGAACGTGGAAGGCTGTCCTCCAGTGTCAACGAACGAGAAAGAGATTTGAATCTAGGACCTACTGATAACAAACAGACCCGAAATTTTCGGCTTTGTAAGCGCAGAACAAGGAATCAGTGATCATAACGCCGTTGCAGCATCCCTGAATATGGAAGTAAATAGGATTATTAAAAAAAAAGGGAGGAAAGTTTATCTGTTTAGCAAGAGTAATAGGAGGCAGATTTCAGACTACCTAACAGATCAAAACGAAAATTTCTGTTCCGACACTGACAATGTTGAGTGTTTATGGAAAAAGTTTAAGGCAATCGTAAAATGCGTTTTAGACAGGTACGTGCCGAGTAAAAGTTTGAGGGATGGGAAAAACCCACCGTGGTTCAATAACAAAGTTAGAAAACTACTGCGAAAGCAAAGAGAGCTACACTGCAAGTTTAAACGCAACCAAAACCTCTCAAACAGAAGCTAAACGATGTCAAAGTCAGCGTAAGGAGGGCTATGCGTGAAGCGTTCAGTGAACTCGAAAGTAAAATTCTATGTACCGACTTGACAGAAAATCCTAGGAATGTCTTACGTTAAATCAGTAAGTGGCTCGAAACAGCATATCCAGACACTATGGGACGAAGGTGGCATTGAAACAGAGGATGACACGCGTAAAGCTGAAATACTAAAAACCTTTTTCCAAAGCTGTTTCACAGAGGAAGAGCGCACTGCAGTTCCTTCTCTAAATCACGGCACGAACGAAAAAATGGCTGACATCGAAATAAGTGTCCAAGGAATAGAAAAGCAACTGAAATCACTCAACAGAGGAAAGTCCACTGGACCTCACGGGATACCAATTCGATTCTACACAGGGTACGCGAAAGAACTTGCCCCCCTTCTAACAGCCGTGAACTGCAAGTCTTTAGAGGAACGGAAGGTTTCAAAGGATTGGAAAAGAGCACAGGTAGTTCCAGTTTTCAAGAAGGGTGGTCGAGCAGATGCGCGAAACTATAGTCCTATGTCTCTGACATCGATCTGTTGTAGAATTGTAGAACATGTTTTTTGCTCGCGTATCATGTCATTTCTGGAAACCCAGAATCTACTCTAGGAATCAACATGGATTCCGGAAACAGCGATCGTGTGAGACCCAACTCGCTTTATTTGTTCATGAGACCTAGAAAATATTAGATACAGGCTTCCAGGCAGATGCTATTTTCCTTGACTTCCGGAAGGCGTTCGATACAGTTCCGCACTGTCGCCTGATAAAGTAAGAGCCTACAGAATATCAGACCAGCTGTGTGGCTGGACTGAAGAGTTTTTAGCAAACAGAACACAGCATGTTGTTATCAATGGAGAGACGTCTACAGACGTTAAAGTAACGTCTGGCGTGCCACAGGGGAGTGTTATGGGACCATTGCTTTTCACAATATATATAAATGACCTAGTAGATAGTGTCGGAAGTTCCATGCGGCTTTTCGCGGATGATGCTGTAGTATACAGAGAAGTTGCAGCATTAGAAAATTGTAGCGAAATGCAGGAAGATCTACAGCGGATAGGCACTTGGTGCAGGGAGTGGCAACTAACCCTTAACATAGACAAATTTAAGGTATTGCGAATACATAGAAAGAAGGACCCTCTATTGTATGATTATATGATAGCGGAACAAACACTGGTAGCAGTTACTTCTGTAAAATATCTGGGAGTATACGTACGGAACGATTTGAAGTGAAATGATCATATAAAATTAATTGTTGGTAAGGCGGGTGCTAGGTTGAGATTCATTGGGAAAGTCCTTAGAAAATGTAGTCCATCAACAAAGGAGGTGGCTTACAGAACACTCGTTCGATCTATACTTGAGTATTGCTTATCAGTGTGGGATCCGTATCAGGTCGGGTTGACAGAGGAGATAGAGAAGATCCAAAGAAGAGCGGCGCGTTTCGTCACAGGATTATTTGGTAAGCGTGATAGCGTTATGGAGATGCTTAGCAAACTCAAATGGCAGACTCTGCAAGACAGGCGCTCTGCATCGCGGTGTAGCTTGCTGTCCAGGTTTCGGGGGGGTGCGTTTCTGGATGACGTATCGAATATATTGCTTCCCCCTACTTATACCTCCCGAGGAGATTACGAATGTAAAATTAGAGAGATTCGAACGCGCACGGAGGCTTTCCGGCAGTCGTTCTTCCGTGAACCATACGCGACTGGAACAGGAAAGGGAGGTAATGACAGTGGCACGTAAAGTGCCCTCCGCCACACACCGTTGGTGACTTGCGGAGTATAAATGTAGATGTAGAATAGGTGCAGACACAATGGGAAGTTGCCACAGGTTTCTATTCTGGATCTGTCGCTTTTCGTGATGTAACGATGTACCACTGAATGTGACGTAACACCAAAATTCCTCCTGTCACCCCCTGTAGATAGTCTGCTGTTGTCTCTGACTTCAGCGTGGTTGTCCTTCTACCAAAATACTTCGAAATTGTCCCCGAACAAATTCTAAAACTTTTTTGGTGTACAGAATAAGAGTTGAGTATACACAGTAGGCTCGCACAGTAGGCTCGCACCTCGTCCATTCTTGGCGCTGTCTGCGAGCCGCTGGTGACGTGGCAATTGTCTGTCCCGCAGGTGGCGATCGCGACCACCACTGCCACGATAAGCCGCACGAGACCACCAGCGTGACGGGCAGCTCCGCCATGGGCCCGGGACAACACGGCGACTGCGCGCCTCACCCGGTATGTCCTCTTTCCAGCAACACAGAAGCAAGCGCGAATAACACACAATGTCTCACGTAGTTAGCCACACGATAGGTGTAAGTGACGGGGGTTACGGGCAGGCGTTGTAGGGAAAATGCCGAGAGCAGGAGGGGAAGTCCCCTTCTAAACTGAAGCCTAAGCTCAGATTTTCTGAAAATACAGAGTGCGGCCCCTTCACGCCCACACTTGCATGATGACCATTCAAAAAGACCTACTGTCATCTCTGATTTCATTAGTATCTAAAAAGAATTCCACCGAAAATGCAACGATTTATTTTCGCCTGGCTTGTTAACCTTTTGTAACTTTCAGAGAAGCATCATGAGTGGCGAATTTTGAGTAAAATCTACATATTTCTCTGGCTGACATGTCAAAATGTGCTTATTTTGCCAAAACACAGAGGAGAATACAACTCACTACCGTGACAGCAGGGCACGCAGGAGTAGAGCAGGAATAACGGGGTTACGGGCAGGCATTGAGGGGAAATGCCGAGAGCAGGAGGGGAAGTCCCCTTCTAAACTGAAGCCTAAGCTCATACTTTCTGTAAATATAGAGTGCGGCCCCTTCACGCTCACACTTGCATCATGACCATTCAAAAAGACCTACTGTCATCTCTGATTTCATTAGTATCTAAAAAGAATTCCGCCGAAAACGCCACGATTTATTTTCGCCTGGCTTGTTAACCATTTGTAACTTTCAGGGAAGCATCATGAGTGCCGAATTTTGAGTAAAACGTGGCTGCATGTCAAAATGTGCTTATTTTGCCAAAACACAGAGGAGAATACACCTCACTAACGTGTTGTACAGAAGTAATTGCGAGAGAATTCTGAAATAGTGGTTTAGTAACTGAGCAACTGAGGAAAAGTAAGATCAGTAGCTTATGAAAAAGCACATCCTCGGTACAAAAACAAGTGTAATGTCTTCATATATGTTTTTGCAAAACCCACAGAATTCCTCGTTTCACCATCTATCGAGGGGCCTTGGAAATTACATTCTTTCACCGGAAAAGTCTGTAGTTATTGGAATCACACAGTAGATAATGAAATTTTACACAATAACGACATGACAAAATACTCTTCTCTTTATGTGCTATCATTTGCGAAAATCTCATTTCGATATCTCAAACTGGTGATGAAATATGAGGAATGTTGTGGATATTTCACACTGGATTTATCGCTGGTGCCGCCCGACCGCAAGTGAGTATGCTATATCAGATCAGTTTTCTCTAGAATGGTGACAGATAGGCACCTCTATCCAAGTCTAAAGAAAAATTCACAGTATTAGCTAAATTTCATACCCAACAACATATTATGTAATATGCACCGAACTCAAAATCATAGAGACCTCTATTTTTCATTTCACACTTTCCCGAATTTCGTGCAGTGTCTTACATTCACATAAATATCACAATAACAATGACCGTTAACGAAATTTTGGGCATATCATCATGAACCTAACATATAAAGCTATTAGTAAAGCAAAAATTAATTTTTTACCAAGTAGTATCTGTAAAATCGTTTGAGCAGTGTTGCAGGACGCGCCTCGATTCCATCTTCGCTGATCGAGAGCACTTACCCGATCTCCGCTTCCGAACAAACGAATGAATTCGCCCAGCGCTTTGGACGAAACCTGTCACAGCGCATCGGCCACCGTATCCTCCGCGACCTACAGCCACTGTAATGGAATGCAGCATATCTATACGATTTGAACAAAATTATGAAAACACCGCGAGAAATGTATGCCCGAACATGAATGCAGATGCTAGCAGAGCCTGCGGGTTCCGCTGTTGTGTTTGATCATGAAAAACTACTATGCAACGTCCTCAACAAGGTGCAAGTGTCAGTTGTTGTCAAAACTGTGTTATGCGGAGTTGTTACTGCATTATGGCGGAGCTATGTGAATTCGAACGCGAGCAAATTGTCGTCGCTGATATGATGGGTGTTTTTCTACCTAAGGTAGCCGAAGCGTTTGGTGATCGAAGAAGCACCGGATCGAAGATTTATACCGCATACAGGGAAAGCTAAGTCACAACGCTGACGAAAATATATGTTGAGTGATAGTGGCAGACGGCCATTGTAGAAGACTCTGACGAAAAATAAGAGGACGACAGCTGCAAAAGTCACTGCAGATCTGAATGTCGCACTCGCGAACAATATCAGCGCAAAAACAACACGAAGGGACGTAACTTCTGAAATTTTCGCGGCGTATTTCTTCTTCCAATAACGTTCGGGTGTGCAGCCGGATCCCGTAGACATTCTGCCACGGTATTTCGCCGCAGAGACGTCCGGCCATCTTCAGGTGAGTAGTCCACTGGGACTTTCGGTGCGAGTTGCAATTCCAAAATCACACATCAGTGATGCAAATGCCCATAACGTAAAAGTGCGGTCGAAACCGTAAATAAAACGTGGCCTATGGCTCAATGGATGAAAGAAAGCCGGCCAGTGTCGCCGAGCGGTTCTAGGCGCTTCAGTCTGGAACCGCGCGACCGCTACGGTCGCAGGTTCGAAACCTGCCTCGGGCATGGATGTGTGTGATGTCCTTAGGTCAGTTAGGTTTAAGTAGTTCTAAGTTCTATGGGACTGATGACCTCAGATGTTAAGTCCCATAGTGCTCAGAGAAATTTTAAACCATTTTTGATGAAAGTAATTTGGTCGGATAAGTCTTGTATCACACTGTTTCCGAATTCTGACCGAGTTTACTTCTGGTGTACACCATCAAAAATGGCTCTGAGCACTATGCGACTTAACTTCTGGGGTGAAATGTCGTGTGGCTAGGGCCTCCCGTCGGGTAGACCGTTCGCCTGGTGCAGGTCTTTCGAGTTGACGCCACTTCGGCGACCTGCGCGTCGATGGGGATGAAATGAAGATGATTTAAGACAACACAACACCCAGTCCCTGAGCGAAAAAAATCTCCGACCCAGCCAGGAATCGAACCTGGGACCTTAGGACTGACATTCTGTCACGCTGACCACTCAGCTACCGGGGCCGGACACTTCTGAGGTCATCAGTCGCCTAGAACTTAGAACTAATTAAACCTAACTAACCTAAGGACATCACACACATCCATGCCCGAGGCAGGATTCGAACCTGCGACGGTAGCGGTCGCTCGTCTCCAGACTGTAGCGCCCAGAACCGCACGGCCACTCCGGCCGGCTGTACACCATCCCTAGGCTTCTTGCTGCCAAGAGTGGCGAGGGATTGGGGATGATTTGGGCAACCATTTCTTGCTATTCTATCGGCCCCATGGTTACTGTGCAAGATCGCATTGTTGCCAAAGATTATGCAATCATTCTGGTTGATTAGGTCCATCCCAAAGTACAATTTTGTTCCTCAAGGGTGTAATGTTTGTTTCCCAAGGGTGGTGCTGAATTCCAAAACGAAAGGGCCTCTCTCCACACAACTCGCATCGTCATGGACTGGTTTTGCCAGTACAAGCATGAACTGTATCTTCTAATAAATTCTGGTGCCTATTTCCACTCGTCGGCATTGACCAGTTACGTCATTCCAGATGCATGGACGCTACAGAGGGGCAGTCCTTGAAAGCAGTGGGCGATAGTCATAAACAAAGGAATGTAGCATACGATAAAATTACAATCACAATTCAAGCGATTATTTACTTAGCCACGAATTATATCGAAACAAACTAAAGATAATGGAAATAAATAACAACAAAATGAAACAGAAATATCTATGTGCGAAATAAATTAATGTCTTAAGTTATGCGACTAAGAAAAGCACAGGTAATTCCACTAAAGTATAGCTTGTGGTAAATACTTAACATTGTAAAAAATCATTAATTTACAGAGGGGTCCAAAAAAATGTATCCACTGTTTAAAAGTCCATAACTTGCAAACTAATTGACAGAGTTGTCCCATTTTTGGTGAAAGTGAAGCTTAAAGTTCAACTTAAAGATATCACTGTAGGTGTTCGAAATGGTCACCATTAACATCCACATACAAACGATGCCGCCCAACTGCAGCATGAACTACTGACTGCAACGTGCTCAGTTCGATATTTGCACATGAATGTACGGTGGATTCTCGAAGTTCATCCAATATGCGTGGCTGTTGTCGATAAACGACGTCCTTTAGCGTTCCTCACAGGTAAAAGTCCAGAGGAGTTAGGTCTGGGGAACGTGGTGGATACCCCACATCACCTCTACGGCCTATCCATCTTCCTGGTAGATTTTCATCGAGATACGCCCTAACACGATTTTGGTAGTGGGCTGGGGCACCATCTTGTTGAAAATAAACTCTTCCGTCTCTATAGAAGTCTCGGATTGCAGGTAAAATGGATGTCTGAAACCTCTGAAGATACACCTCACCGGTAACTGTACCGTTAAAGAAGAATGGCCCAATCAAGCCCCGGCAAGACAACCCACACCATACATTTACTCCTGGCAAATTCACGGCTTTGTCTACATGGACGTTCGGATTTTCGGGGGCCCAGTAGATGCAGTTGTGGCGATTTACTGTACCATTGAGTTTGAACTGTGCCTCGTCAGACCACACAATCAAATCGGCAAACTCTTCATCGTTGCGCACCATGTTAGTAAACCACTCGCAGTACTCCATTCTAGGGTCTGGGTCGTCCTCGTTCATTGCGTGTAGCAATCGTGGTATGTAGCGCTCCCACTTTGCTGTCTTCAAAAATCGCCGAACACTTGAGCGACTCACTCCAGTTTCACGGGCACACTGTCTCACAGACTTCTGTGGTGAGCGAGTGAATTGTTGTAACACACGACGGGAGTTAGCTGGACTTGTTGCTGTTACAGGTCGTCCAGATCGTTGTTTGTGTACATCTTTAACACAGCCTTCGGCTTTAAATTTGTCTCGAATGCGACGAATCGTTAAACGTGCCAGGGGCTCTGTTTGATACTCATTTCGGCATTGCCATTAACGTTTTCGTACTTAAAATACCACTTCAAAACTGACTTCCTTTCATCGAATGTAAGCCTTGCGGCAGCCATCTTTACTTGAGTAACTACACTACTGGCCATTAAAATTGCCACACCACGAAGATGACGTGCTACAGACGCGAAATTTAACCGACAGGAAGAAGATGCCGTGATATGCAAAAGATTAACTTTTCAGAACATTCACACAAGGTTGGCGCCGGTGGCGACACCTACAACGTGCTGACATGAGCAAAGTTTCTAACCGATTTCTCATACACAAACAGCAGTTGACCGGTGTTGCCTGGTGAAACGTTGTTGTGATGCCTCGTGTAAGGAGGAGAAATGCGTACCATCACGTTTCCGACTTTGATAAAGGTCGGATTGTAGACTATCGTGATTGCGGTTTATCGTATCGCGACATTGCTGCTCGCATTGATCGAGATCTAATAACTGTTGGCAGAATATGGAGTCGGTGGGTTCAGGAGGGTAATACGGAACGCCGTGCTGGATCCCAACGGCCTCGTATCACTAGTAGTCGAGATGACAGGCATCTCATCCGCATGGCTGTAACGCATGGTGCAGCCACGTCTCGATCCCTGAGTCAACAGATGGGGACGTTTGCAAGACAACAACCATCTGCACGAACAGTTCGACGACGTTTGCAGCAGCATGGACTATCAGCTCGGAGACCATGGCTGCAGTTACCCTTGATGCTGCATCACAGACAGGAGTGCCTGCGATGGTGTACTCAACGAAGAACCTGGGTGCACGAATGTCAGAACGTCATTTTTTGGATGAATCCAGGTTCTGTTTACAGCATCATGATGGTCGTATCTGTATTTGACGACATCGCCGTGAACGCACATTGGAAGCGTGTATTCGTCATCGCCAGACTGACGTATCACCCGGCGTGATGGTATGGGGTGCCATTGGTTACACGTCTCAGTCACCTCTTGTTCGCACTGACGGCACTTCGAACAGTGGACGTTACATTTCAGATGTGTTACGACCCGAGGCTCTACCCTTCATTCGATCCCTGCGAAGCCCTACATTTCAGCAGGATAATGCACGGCTGCATGTTGCAGGTCCTGTGCGGGCCTCTCTGGATACAGAAAATGTTCGACTGCTGCCCTGGCCAGCACATTCTCCAGATCTCTCACCAATTGAAAAAGTCTGGTCAATGGTGGCCGAGCAACTGGCTCGTCAAAATACGCCGGTCACTTCTCTTGATGGACTGTGGTATCGTGTTGAAGCTGCATGGGCAGCTGTACCTGTACACGCCATCCAAGCTCTGTTTGACTCAATGCCCAAGCGTATCAAGGCCGTTGTTACGGTCAGAGGTGGTTGTTCTGGGTACTGATTTCTCAGGATCTATGTACCCAAATTGCGTGAAAATGTAATCACATGTCAGTTCTAGTATAATACATCTGTCCAGTGAATACCCCTTGATCATCTGCATTTCTTCTTGTTGTAGCAATTTTAATGGCCAGTAGTGTAGGTGCAACTAAGAACAAAACACTGACTATCTGGCGACGGTCATCTGACAAAACAAAAAAAACGCAATACAACGCTTGTGTGGCGATTGCCGGAACTACAAACTATTACACTAACAAAGATGAGGCAACTCCGTCAATTAATTTGCCAGTTATGGCCTTTTAAACAGTGGATACATTTTTTGGACCCCTCTTTATAATAATAATTGTTGAATCTGGAGAGTCTGCCGTGGGAAGTAGGAGTTTTGGGTGGGGAGAAATTAAAATGTTGTCGTGTCCTAAACACGGATAGAGTGAAGTTAGGGGGTTTGTGGTCATTCTGCAATTTCCGAGCGGTGAGGAGTGAATGCAGAAAGACGGTCCCAGTGAAGGCAGATTGATGACTTGGATCAGCGCCAAACACTGCCATGGGGCACCTACGAGAGATGCAGTTTTTGCAGTTTTTACCGTAGTTTTGCAGTTTTTACAGTAGAGACTCATGGAATTCAGGGGTTTGGTTAGCACTATTTACTTGCGATAAGACCAAATACTACGCAGGAGGCTTATTCTAAACATTAGAAAAGCGAAGGAGGCAATTGGTTACGCAGCAGTGTCTGAAGTCACTGTGGCAAGTGCTAACATAAGTACCAGACACTAGCAGCACGTTATGTACAAACTTGAGAGCGGCACAGGGAAACAGACATTTCGTAGCTTACTGAGGCTGATCACGAGCGACACGGAGTCGGCGACCCAGAGATCTGACGGAGAACTGCCTCTGAATACAGACACATGAATTTTTAAATAATCGTGGCGGCTCACCATTTCTCCTTTCCTATAGCCGACCCACCAATCCACCGGCACGTAACAAGCTTTGGCCAATCTCGCGAATCATTCTGGATCTCCAGGGCGCCTTTGGCCAACCACATTTAGATTCCTCTCCTATTCCTACTCGGTAGGTACCGCTGCTTTTGGATTTTACATTAAGAAACTCCACAGGATTCAGCTGGAAGCTAAACATCAGTGCCACTTCTATTATGCCCAGCAACAATAGGGTTTTACGTAACTTGGCCCCGGCCTCCGTCCTTCAGTGGGTGGGGGCTGCCGTAGTAGCACTTTAACCTGTGCAAACCCACTGAGGTTGCAGTTCTCAGGAGCAAGTACGAGTATCAAGCTTGCTTCCTCTGCTAAGACGTGCCTTTTCGTGGTCGTCTTCTAAAGTGGCGCTTTACGACAGCGTCTGGGCCTTCGATGGAGTTACCAGTTAATTGTCTGAAGTGAAACTTCTTCCCTGGGGCATCTGCGGAGAGCGTATGCAATTTGCTTGGCTCTAGAGTTATTATTTATCTCCGGTAACCTGAACGCTACACTTTTGTCTGCTCTCTGCCTTGTATCTCTGATTTCCTATCTTGCAGTGGCCTTGATGGCTCCAAATAGCCTTAAGCGTAACAACGTATAATTCATTATGTCGTCAACATATGAATCTCCCTCGCCCCATGGAAAAATTTGTTGACAGTTATTTGGCAATAAATTTGTACTCTGGCTACCGTTGTAGTTAAAACATCTTAGCTCTAGAAACATCATTATAGACATTGTTAGTTAATGACTACAGTTTTCTTTACATTTTTCACTTTGTAGAATTCGTATATCGTTCCACTTCCGTACACATGTAAACATCAGCATAAACCACGATTTCAATTTTCACTACACTTATATACACGTACATATGTACGCATAGAAGCATCATCGTAAAACATTGGTTCATTTTTCATGAAGACATACAATACATAGAATATAAATTTAAATCATTGGCTAATTAATTTTTCCTTTTTTCAAACTACAGATACAAATACACAAGAAAATCAAATATTTTTACCTCTCTTTTGTCTTTACGTTACATATGCACGTCCACATTTGTTTGTTTTCCTTCACATCACTTATACATAAATATATCAGCATGATAAGTATCATTACAATAATAAATCTAAAAGAAAAGACACAATCTTACAAAATTCCTGTTTACATATTGCTTACGTGATTCATAACAGTAATTGCTTACGTACTAAAGGAGTTCTGGACTGCCTTGCATTATCTTTGATCTGTGCGTGGCGATGGCATAGGCAACGCAACTCCTTCGTCATCGCGTTCAAACGTAACGGAGCCTTCATCACGCCCTTCACTATTTCCTCTGCTTGAATGAAGAGGCCGTCTACTACGAATGCGTGTCATTTCCGATCCTTCTCATGTGTTTATTGTAGTCGTTCTCACACACTCTGCCACAACATTCATCACCCATGCCTTTTGGCAAGTACTTAAAGCAAACATCTGCATTATCTGAACAAGTAACATATACACACAGTGATAAATATTACAACTCTTAGGTAAGACTAAAACGAATAATTATACCAAGATATTTCTGAGAAAGTATGCCGCTCTTGGAAAGCTATTTCTTCTTCTATTTCGGATATTTTATGACCTGTTACTTCAAGGTCATGTAAATATTATATTACATGTTCCACCGACAGTCTAACTGTAACTCAGAAAAGTCCCTCTTTTTCTTATTTATAATTCAGCAGTCAGTATCCATATTTATAGCTGGCACTGTGTCATCAGTGGTCACGTTAATTCTTGTTATTTGTTCGGACTGAATGAACACCTTAGTTCCATACCCCTTACATTTTCCATAAAATATTAGTTTCCCTATACCTCAGACCAGAACATCTACATCTACATCTACATCCATACTCCGCAAGCCACCTGACGGTGTGTGGCGGAGGGTACCCTGAGTACCTCTATCGGTTCTCCCTTCTATTCCAGTCTCGTGTTGTTCGTGGAAAGAAGGATTGTCGGTATGCTTCTGTGTGGGCTCTAATCTCTCTGATTTTATCCTCATGGTCTCTTCGCGAGATATACGTAGGAGGGAGCAATATACTGCTTGACTCTTCGCTGAAGGTATGTTCTCGAAACTTTAACAAAAGCCCGTACCGAGCTACTGAGCGTCTCTCCTGCAGAGTCTTCCACTGGAGTTTATCTATCATCTCCGTAACGCTCTCGCGATTACTAAATGATCCTGTAACGAAGCGCGCTGCTCTTCGTTGGATCTTCTCTATCTCTTCTATCAACCCTATCTGGTACGGATCCCACACTGCTGAGCAGTATTCAAGCAGTGGGCGAATAAGCGTACTGTAACCTACTTCCTTTGTTTTTGGATTGCATTTCCTTAGGATTCTTCCAATGAATCTCAGTCTGGCATCTGCTTTACCGACGATCAACTTTATATGATCATTCCATTTTAAATCACTCCTAATGCGTACTCCCAGATAATTCATGGAATTAACTGCTTCCAGTTGCTGACCTGCTATTTTGTAGCTAAATGATAAGGGATCTATCTTTCTATGTATTCGCAGCACATTACACTTGTCTACATTGAGATTCAATTGCCATTCCCTGCACCATGCGTCAATTCACTGTAGATCCTCCTGCATTTCAGTACAATTTTCCATTGTTACAACCTCTCGATACACATCAGCATCATCTGCAAAAAGCCTCAGTGGACTTCCGATGTCATCCACAAGGTCATTTATGTATAATGTGAATAGCAACGGTCCTATGACACTCCCCTGCGGCACACCTGAAATCATTCTTACTTCGGAAGACTTCTCTCCATTGAGAATGACATGCTGCGTTCTGTTATCTAGGAACTCCTCAATCCAATCATACAATTGGTCTGATAGTCCATATGCTCTTACTTTGTTCATTAAACTACTGTGGGGAACTGTATCGAACGCCTTGCGAAAGTCATGAAACACGGCATCTACCTGGGAACCCGTGTCTATGGCCCTCTGAGTGTCGTGGACGAATAGCGCGAGCTGGGTTTCACACGACCGTCTTTTTCGAAACCCATGCTGATTCCTACAGAGTAGATTTCTAGTCTCCAGAAAAGTCATTATACTCGAACATAATACGTGTTCCAAAATTCTGCAACTGATCGACGTTAGAGATATAGGTCTATAGTTCTGCACATCTGTTCGACGTCCCTTCTTGAAAACGGGGATGACCTGTGCCCTTTTCCAATCCTTTGGAACGCTACGCTCTTCTAGAGACCTACGGTACACCGCTGCAAGAAGGGGGGCAAGTTCCTTCGCGTACTCTGTGTAAAATCGAACTGGTATCCCATCAGCACCAGCGACCTTTCCTCTTTTGAGCGATTTTAGTTGTTTCTCTATCCCTCTGTCGTCTATTTCGATATCTACCATTTTGTAATCTGTGCGACAATGTAGAAAAGGAACTACAGTGCAGTCTTCCTCTGTGAAACAGCTTTGGAAAAAGACATTTAGTATTTCAGCCTTTAGTCTGTCATCCTCTGTTTCAGTACCATTTTGGCCACAGAGTGTCTGGACATTTTGTTTTGATCCACCTACCGCTTTGACATAAGGCCAATGTTTCTTAGGATTTTCTTTCAAGTCAGTACATAGAACTTTACTTTCGAATTCATTGAACGCCTCTCGCATAGCCCTCCTCACACTAAATTTCGCTTCGCGTAATTTTTGTTTGTCTGCAAGGCATTGGCTATGTTTATGTTTGCTGTGAAGTTCCCTTAGCTTCCGCAGCAGTTTTCTAACTCGGTTGTTGTACCATGGTGGCTGTTTTCCATCTCTTACGAACTTGCTTGGCACATACTCATCTAACGCATATTGTACGATGGTTTTGAACTTTGTCCACTGATCCTCAACACTATCTGTACTTGAGACAAAGCTTTTGTGTTGAGCCGTCAGGTACTCTGTAATCTGCTTTTTGTCACTTTTGCTAAACAGAAAAATTTTCCTACCTTTTTTAGCATTTCTATTTACGGCTGAAATCACCGATGCCGTAACCGCTTTATGATCGCTGATTCCCTGTTCTGTTGGCTTTTTGTCGTTACACAAAATTGTCAAGCCTTCCACTTTTGGAGCAACCAATAACTTATTGGTCCTGACTCAAGGGAGTCCTACTATTATCATATAGTTTCACAAACTTCTTGATACATCCTCTCTTCATATGTTTTGTGATCATATGTGTATATTAAAACAAACTTCTGTTTAAAAGTTTTGCGAAAGAAATCTATCTCTTTACACAACAGTTCTTCGTTACTCAGTTTTGCGTAGCGCCGCTTGGATACAGCAAATAACAATCCTTTTCTAGCTGTATGTGCATAAATAAACCTTTAATTCATCAACTTCAGAAGGTACGGATGACACTCTGTACTGATTAAACAGTTGGTTTTCTAATAATGGCACATTCAGTACGTAACTTAGTATTTGGCGAGATATAAATGCATCAACATCGATTATGCGTAATAACTGGTACCCGCTCTGTTCTATGAGAGCGATTGGGAACTTCTTTTCTTTAATATTGTTGCGAATTAAATGCAGGTACCTAGCTATTTGCACTGCATTAATTATATGAAATTACATTATTCCTTTCTGAGCATTTACTATGGCAGAATTTAGCATCTCATATTCCCTTTCTAATATAGTGTAAGTCGATACCAACTGTATTAACTGTTCATTAAAGTAGTGATCACAGCTAAGTGCTGTATCTTTTGATCAGTACTATTAGCGTATTCATTCATGTGCATACGGATCTTCTCCATGTTTTTAAAGATCATTTCCTCGTTACGTGTAAGCCTAGCTACTGTGAGGTTGGAACTCGTAAGTTGCTTTTACTACTGCTACTTGCTCTCTGATCAACTTAAGCAATTGCCTCTGTTCACTTTCAATTACATCAGTCTTTGATTTGAAATAGGAGGCATCCTGTTCATCTATGATCCCAAACAATATTTCACTAATTTCACCAACCAAATTTAAGACACCCCGTTTCCTGCGTGCCAAGTTGTATTTCAGTAGAACTCCTTTAAACTATTGGCAAGCACCGTTACAAATTTGTTCGTCTTTAAGCGAATGACCACAGTTGGGGCCTTTTGCCCTTACTACAGTGTATGGACCGCTCCACTGCGTGTCTAGCTTACGGCGTCTGCCCCTTCTAACTCTTTTATCGTACAATAACTCTTTATCATCTGTTTTAAAATCTTTCGGATTCTGGTCTCTGTCATAGCACACTCTGTTCTTCTCCTTACACTGTTTATTATATTCTATGGCACACCGACGCATCTGTCTCATTTTCTCTTTTAATTGAAGCACAAAATCATCGTAATTATAAGTAACACTTGCGAGATCAGTCGCGCATTTTATTTGCTCTACCGAAAAATAACTCATGTGGTGTATGATTCGTGACTTATGGAGAGTGGTATTGTACACGAATACTGCGAATATATGCCATTCGTCCCAGTTTGATTGATCCCTGTTGATACAGGGTATCAAAACCTTTGTTATAGCTCGGTGTGATATTTCCAATGCTCCGTTCGACTGAGGATGGTAACAGGAGGTCTGTACCCTACCAGTACCTAACAATCTGAGCAGTCTCTTTAGCGTCTCACTCAAAAATTGCTAATATTATCATTGAGTATTACGGAGGGTATCCCAAATTTCATAATTATTCTTTCCACCTGGACGCATCTGGATCCAGCATTTCTATCGGTTCTGCAACAATGAACTTTGTTAGAGCATCCCGGAAAGCTAGCATATATCTATTATTTCTCTCTGTTATCTTCAGTGGACCGATGATATCAACATCACACCTTTTCGAACAGTCATTCTGGTACCTGTATTATAAACAACGGCATTTTAGTCTTATTTTGAGTTATTTTGTTTTTTTGACAGCTAACACATTTTGTGATGTAGTTCTCAATACCCTTAAACATACCGGACCATGTTCGATATTTTCTAACTGGATTGTAAGTTCTTACGATCCGTTGATGATCATCTGTGGATGCGTCATAGAATTCCAGGCATTTCTTCAGCAGTTACCTCCTGTTGTTTGTCTGCAGTGGTTTATGATCTGTACATATGGTAAACTTACGACCAAAAACTTATGGTCTGAACTACGACCAATAACTGTCTACCATTATCATACAATTTCGCTCTGCATTGTTCAAAATTCTGGACGTAAATGCTTCTGGTAGGTGTTATCTAACTCCCCTTGGCTAAGAACTGAGCCAGTCGCATCTTGTCTCGTGTCCATGGTGATTTTTTTTTTTTTTTTTTTTTGAAAAATCTGGGTGCTGTAATGTAGGGGGGTTGGGTAGCTTCTGTTCTAACACTTGGAACGCCTCTTCTCGTTTGGCGCTCCATTCATACTTAACACCCTTTTTTAACAACTCATGTAGTGGTTTTGCCACTTTACTGAAGTTGCTTAGGAAGAGTCTATAGTACTCAACTAACTCTAGGAAACTTTTTAATGCTTTTGTTGTTCTGGGTTGGGGATATTCCGCCACTGCTTTTAGTTTGTTTGGGTCTGGTTTTAAACTATCTTCAGTTAAGATATGTCACAGATATGTGACCTCTTTCCTTGAAAATTCACATTTATCCATCTACAGCTTCAAGTGATGTTGGCTTAGCCTCTTGAAAGCATCGCCCAATCGGGCATTGCGTTCGTCCACCGATGTGCCCGAAATTACTACCTCGTCTAAATAAACAAACATGTTTTCACTCTGTAGACCCATGAGAACGGAATTCATCAGTTTTTGGCATGTGTATGGTGCAGAAGCGAGTCACTTTGGGATTGGGCTGAAAACTTTAAGCTTCGGTCTTTTTCATAGGGTAATACCTGATATTATCTCTTAGCCAAACCAAGCGTTCGAAAATATTTTGCCTTACCCATTCCATCCAAAATTTCATCTATGCGTGGAAATTGGAAGACTGTGTTGACAGTAATGTTATTTAGTTTTCTGTAATCAGCTACCACCCTCCAATTCCATGACCAGATGCATCTATGTTTTTGGGAATCATGAGTAACCAGGAATTGCAGAGATTGTTTAGGATACTATTTTACCTTCTTCCAACATCTGATTTATCTGCTGTTCTAACGTTTCCTTCGGCGCTTCTCGCATACCGTAATGGAAATAGCAAATTACTCGTTCCCCTGCTTCGAGAATCAGTTTTATTTGGTACAGGATTGTATCTGTATATGTCAACATATACCCTGCAAAATGGAAGATATCATCATACACAGAACACACGTCTATTATGGACTGTTTTTCTACGGCATTTAAATGATCTAACCGCAAGTTTTCGTTCAGTAAACTGATCCTAGGTTTTTTCTCACTCGAGACCTTGTCTACTCCGCGCACAGTCCGATTCGAACTTGGGCTAAATGGCGGAACTTCTTCTACCTCAATGCGAGGCGTTCCCACAGAAACCTCTTTTTCTCGTGTATTTAACACGATAATTAAACAAGAGCCTTTTCGTGCGCTCACCAGCGCCTCTGGTAGGTGCACGCCTTTCTGCATCTCTTGTGTCTTGATAATGCCTTGTCTTGGGCTAGTATCTGCA
This sequence comes from Schistocerca americana, assembly GCF_021461395.2. Classification (NCBI taxonomy): domain Eukaryota; kingdom Metazoa; phylum Arthropoda; class Insecta; order Orthoptera; family Acrididae; genus Schistocerca; species Schistocerca americana. The sequence goes on from NC_060120.1 coordinate 858,740,705, forward strand.
CCTTTACCCTCAAAATACACTCCTGGAAATGGAAAAAAGAACACATTGACACCGGTGTGTCAGACCCACCATACTTGCTCCGGACACTGCGAGAGGGCTGTACAAGCAATGATCACACGCACGGCACAGCGGACACACCAGGAACCGCGGTGTTGGCCGTCGAATGGCGCTAGCTGCGCAGCATTTGTGCACCGCCGCCGTCAGTGTCAGCCAGTTTGCCGTGGCATACGGAGCTCCATCGCAGTCTTTAACACTGGTAGCATGCCGCGACAGCGTGGACGTGAACCGTATGTGCAGTTGACGGACTTTGAGCGAGGGCGTATAGTGGGCATGCGGGAGGCCGGGTGGACGTACCGCCGAATTGCTCAACACGTGGGGCGTGAGGTCTCCACAGTACATCGATGTTGTCGCCAGTGGTCGGCGGAAGGTGCACGTGCCCGTCGACCTGGGACCGGACCGCAGCGACGCACGGATGCACGCCAAGACCGTAGGATCCTACGCAGTGCCGTAGGGGACCGCACCGCCACTTCCCAGCAAATTAGGGACACTGTTGCTCCTGGGGTATCGGTGAGGACCATTCGCAACCGTCTCCATGAAGCTGGGCTACGGTCCCGCACACCGTTAGGCCGTCTTCCGCTCACGCCCCAACATCGTGCAGCCCGCCTCTAGTGGTGTCGCGACAGGCGTGAATGGAGGGACGAATGGAGACGTGTCGTCTTCAGCGATGAGAGTCGCTTCTGCCTTGGTGCCAATGATGGTCGTATGCGTGTTTGGCGCCGTGCAGGTGAGCGCCACAATCAGGACTGCATACAACCGAGGCACACAGGGCCAACACCCGGCATCATGGTGTGGGGAGCGATCTCCTACACTGGCCGTACACCACTGGTGATCGTCGAGGGGACACTGAATAGTGCACGGTACATCCAAACTGTCATAGAACCCATCGTTCTACCATTCCTAGACCGGCAAGGGAACTTGCTGTTCCAACAGGACAATGCACGTCCGCATGTATCCCGTGCCACCCAACGTGCTCTAGAAGGTGTAAGTCAACTATCCTGGCCAGCAAGATCTCCGGATCTGTCCCCCATTGAGCATGTTTGGGACTGGATGAAGCGTCGTCTCACGCGGTCTGCACGTCCAGCACGAACGCTGGTCCAACTGAGGCGCCAGGTGGAAATGGCATGGCAAGCCGTTCCACAGGACTACATCCAGCATCTCTACGATCGTCTCCATGGGAGAATAGCAGCCTGCATTGCTGCGAAAGGTGGATATACACTGTACTAGTGCCGACATTGTGCATGCTCTGTTGCCTGTGTCTATGTGCCTGTGGTTCTGTCAGTGTGATCATGTGATGTATCTGACCCCAGGAATGTGTCAATAAAGTTTCCCCTTCCTGGGACAATAAATTCACGGTGTTCTTATTTCAATTTCCAGGAGTGTAGTTTCCTCACTCTCGCTCTGTAACGTCCGTTTCCCAACGGTAATACGTCTGCGTACCGATACCATGTTTGTTTCACCATTTCTTCAGCGCCCTGTTGTTTACTGGGCCCTCTGAACAGCTCAGAGAACCTTGAGCTCCATTGCATTCACAACTTCCAGTTTGTGGCTCTCTAAGCCCCTGCCCCTGGGTACCTGCGCATTGCGCTTCTATCTCCTTATGCAGTTTAATTGGCCTGCCCCCTATCCATAGAGTTCCCTAGGCAGTAACCGATTGCTGCACCGTGCTTCGCAAAGAAGTCTTTACCAATTAAACCAGCGTATCGAATATCCAATTTCCCTCCTACCAGATGAATCTTATGTTTCACTCTGACTTCCCGATGTATCCATGCTCTAAAACTGCTGTCCCATATGTACATATGACTGGACTTGTGATATCTTTAATCTTTTTGCTTCCTTCAGATCTGTACCATACCTGGCTTTGCAGGTACACTTACTGAACAAGCTAATTTGTGCTCCCTTATCTAGAAGCGATTTTATGAACTCTCTGTACTCTGCGGTCAATTGAGTTGTACAAACTCATTTTTACTTTCACAGTCGACTCTGAATAGCTTTCCCAGTTCAGCATAAGGCGACTGTAATCTTAAGCTTTTCTTTCGTTTCCCTGTGTCTTATTTTTCACAGAATTCCCTGCGTTCTCAGTACATTCTCTGGCCGTGTGCCCTGGCCTGTGACATGCGAAAGAAACAACTGTCTTCGCTTTCTTACAGGGACCTCTATGTCCCAATAAACTGCAACTTTCACACCAGACTGTCCTTGGAGCCTCTGACTCTCGACACGCTTGAGGCGATTCTACTTTGCAAACTCTCTTCTCAAGTCGAAAGTCTCGCGTTAAATGGACTGATTTTCCACAGTTTTTCCACTTAGCACTACTTCTGCAATCGTCAGACGTCTGCCTTATACGTCCAAATGAGAAACACTTACGGATTACATTCCCCATCTTGCCGTGATGACTTTTGTCACCAAATCGTCTTTCCTTGGTTGACATAATTGCCAACTCTTCAGTCAAAGCTATCTCAACAGCCCCAGTGAGGGTGACGTTTTCGCCCCTTGCATGCACAATTGTCTGTATGCTCTCATCATAAATGCCTTGAATGAATGCTGTTCTGCTTAATTTTCATCCTAATGACAGAGATCCCATCAGGTCTCATGTTGGCATTACATCACGGACAGTTTCACGAAACTGATGTTGAAGTGTATCTGCTCTACTGGCCCAATCTCCAACCGATTCCCCCTTTGATTCCCCACTAGAAAACATATTACAAGCATAGTAATCTAAAATACGTTTACATGCTTAATTTTCCAACAAAATATTTACGAACAGTTTACTTCGTGCAGGACCTTGAATACGGGTTTTTACGAATTTCAGCAAAATGGTTCAAATGGCTCTGAGCACTATGGGACTTAACATCTGTGGTCATCAGTCCCCTAGAACTTAGAACTACTTAAACCTAACTAACCTAAGGACCTCACACACATTCGTGCCCGAGGCAGGATTCTAACCAGCGACCGTAGCGTTCACGCGGTTCCAGACTGAAGCGCCTAGAACCGCACGGCCACAATGGCCAGCGAATTTCAGCAATATTGGATAGTCAGCTTCATGTAATAATTCAAAGGTTATGTCCACATTATTACTAGGGTGAGTCAAATGAAAACCTTAAATTTGTAATAACAAATCGAAATATCGCGCCGTTATTCTGAAGTTGGTAAGCGTGCTACAAACAGCGTGCAGAGTGGCCCGTCGGTGGCAGAGTAGTGCAGATGCACACATACCGTCGCAGTATCAGTATAAAGATGGCCGCTCCACTTGCGACTTGCACCAGGGAAGAACAGCGTTCTGTTACTCGGTTTTTGCGTAGTGAAGGTGTGAAACCTATTGAAATTCATCGACTAATGAGTGTTCAGTGCGGTGACGCATGTCTGTCACAGCAGCAAGTCTACGAATGGAGTAGGAAGTTTGCAAAAGGTGAGACTTCAGTGCAAAATGCTCCTCGTCCAGGTCAGGCTCGAGTTGTGACTCCACAGAACATTGCAGCAGCTGAAGCCATAGTGAAGGAAAACGGCCGAGTGACACTGAATGACATTGCAACATGTTACAGATTAGTCATGGGTCAGCACACCATATTGTGCATGATGTGCTCCAGCTTCACAAAGTGTCTGCAAGATGGGTGCCACGGCAGCTGACTCCTGAAATGAGTGAACGATGTGTTGATGCTTGTGAAGAACTTCTTCGGCGTTTTGAACGGGTTCATATCCACCAACCGGAAACGAAGAGAGCGAGCAAGGAATGGCGCCATTCCTCATCACCAAAACCAAAGAAGTTTCGAACAGAACTATCAGCAGGGAAGGTTATAATGATTCTCTTTTGGGACGAAAGCGACTTCATTTTGGAGCATTACATGCCTAGAGGGGCCACTGTCACCAGCGTATCATACACAGATCTCCTAAAAATCATCTGCGGCCTGCAATCAAATCAAAGCGACGTGGATTGCTGTCAGCAGGTGTCCTTTTGCAACATGGCAATGCAAGGCCTCACACTGCCCGTACAACAGTTGCAACAATCACAGACCTGCATTTTGAGTGTCTTCCTCATCCACCATACTCACCATACCCTGCCCCAAGGGATTTCCATATGTTTGCACCACTCAAAGACGTAATTGGAGAAAAGAAGTTCTGTTCTGATGAAGAGGTACGCCACGCGGTGCATGAGTGGTTGTGCGGACTACCAAAACAATTTTTTTGTAAAGGAATTTGTGGTGTCACCGCCAGACACCACACTTGCTAGGTGGTAGCTTTAAATCGGCCGCGGTCCATTAGTACATGTCGGACCCGCGTGTCGCCACTTTCAGTGATAGCAGACCGAGCGCCACCACAAGGCAGGTCTAGAGAGACGTACTAGCACTCGCCCCAGTTGTACGGACGACGTAGCTAGCGATGCACACTGACGAAGCCTCGCTCATTTGCAGAGCAGATAGTTAGAATAGCCTTCAGCTAAGTCAATGGCTACGACCTAGCAAGGCGCCAGTAGTCTTACATAGCTTGTATCTAAAGAGTTTCACTTGTCTCATCAAGAGCGATGTACCACAAGGATGGATTAAAGTTAAGTATTCCAGAAGCTACGTACTTTTCTTCATAGCATTCATTACGTATCCTGTTTCAGGCCTCACGCCCATCTGCGTGAGCTTAGCGCGTGCCTTTCGGCTTCCTCGCATTGTGTCTAGGCTGTCTTGCCTAGACACAACAGAATTTATGCACTTTTTAAGTGCTGGAGAACTTGCATTGAGCGTAGGGGAGATTATGTTGAAAAGTGATACAGTTTTGTACCACTTCTGCACAATAAATAATATTTAAGAAAATGTTTAAAGTTTTCATTTGACTCACCCTCGTAACAAATTCATTTAAAGCAGATTTTGTACCATTGAAAGCCCGGAGAATGATTTTAAGGGCATCACTGATACTAAAGTTAGATACTTCTGTACCACCATCGGTAACTGCATCATTAGATGAGGCCATGACTTACTTTTATCTGGCAACGTGTTGTGCTGAGATGGTACGAGACAGCATCGTTGTTGAAAGCGGAACGCTCTGCTGGGGTGTGGTGAGCTGAGCTGAGGTGATATGGACATGACCGCGAGACGCCCACAACTGCGCTGCCGCGTGCCGTCTGCTCGTTGGCCGCTGAAACTCGCCATCATTCAATATCTCGAGAACGGTGGTAGCTATCGTTCTGCTCTCAGCTTTAAAAGTAATTTCGATATGTTGACTAAATTTCATACGCAATAATGTATTACCTAAAATGAACTGTACGCAAAGTCCACGCAATGCGTTTTTACCTCTGCACACTCATTAAAATTTCGTGGAAAGGTTTTAAATGCGATACAGCAAGTAACCACGACGAATATCGAAAAGAAATTCGGCCCTTTATCGAGAGAAGATATCAGGCTGTAACATGCCCAAGAATCAAATTTTTCTACCGAATAGTTTCCTTGGAATCGGATGATAAGTATTTCATAGCTGCCGCCACGTCCGCGCCAGCGGTTCGGCGAAAGTTCTTGTGGCCCGGGGTTGCGTACCTGACGTCACGCTCAGCGCGTTCTGTGATTGGCGGCGCGCACCTGGGGCGCGTCACGCGGCAGCGGAAGCGGTTCGACATGGTCAAACCGCGACGCAAAGCCCGCCGCGCCGTGCCGCTGACGCCGTTTCCATGGCAACCACGCCGCTGACGCGCGGTTTTGACGCGCGGCAGCCCTAGTGGGAACCGGCCTTAAGGCGCCGCGCGTCCCCCGCTGCGTGTCGTTGCCCTAGCGGCCCTCCCTGGACCGCGCCTGCACCTCCGTCTCGTTGTCGCTCCGCCGATCCCGCGACCCCCCCCCCCCCCCCCCCCCGCCGCGTTGTCGTGAAATCGTGTAGACAAGGCTGCCCTCACCGCGTCTTCCGTCGTCAAGTGTCGATCTACGGACCCCAGCGTATTTCTTCTGCTCTTCGCGGTCCGTCTGTTCTCACTGGAGTGCAAGTGCTGCTTCTCACATGAGTCTCAAAGCCGTCAGTCCAATCATGACATGGGGCTCAGTATGTAAGAAGCTCATATTTATCTCAAAAATCACTGTGCGGCTGGTCCCGGCGGAGGTTCGAGTCCTCCCTCGGGCACGAGTGTGTGTGTGTTTGTCCTTAGGATAATTTAGGTTAAGTAGTGTGTAAGCTTAGGGACTGATGACCTTAGCAGTTAAGTCCCATAAGATTTTACACACATTTGAACATTTTCTTTTTATCTCAAAAATCTTTCAAGAAATACGAGGCTTTTTTTTAAGTAAGTACCGTTTTGAAATTAAAAAAAGACGTGCTAAGATATCTCAATAATTTTATTTTCACATGAAAGCCTGTACCTTAATCTACTTTTCTACATAATTTCCGAAAATACTGAGGCGCTTGTCATAAGGTTGTACCAGTTTTTCAATACCCTCCTCATAGAAGTCTGCCGCCTGACTTGTTAACCACTGCATCACCACTGTTTTAATTTCGTCATCGTCTTGAAGACGCTGACCACCCATGTGTTTCTTCAAGTGCAGGAACAGGTGTTAGTCACTGGGCGCAAGATCGGGGCTGTACAGAGGATGATCTAGAGTTTCCCATCGAAAAGATGTGATGAGATCTTTAGTCCGATTCGCCACATGCGGACGGATATGGTCTTGCAGCAAAACGATGCCCTTGCTCAACATGCCACGTCTTTTGTTCGGAATTGAACGGCGCAGATTGTGCAGTGTCTTACAGTAAGCTGCTGCATTGATTGTCTCATTACGAGGCAGAAATTCCACAAGCAATACTCCTTTTCTGTCCCAAAAAACTGTGCACATAATTTTACAGGCAGAAATTATTTGCTTAAACTTCACTTTTCTAGGTGAATCTGAGTGCCACCATTCCATGGACTGTTGTTTTGATTCTGGTGTGACGTAGGCCACCCATGTTTCTTCGCCCATAACAATTTGGCTTAATAAATCATCACCATCGTTGTGGTACCGCTCAAGGAAAGCACGTGCACTGTCTAAACGTTTGGATTTGTGCACATCTGTCAACATTTTCGGTACCCAACGTGCGCACAATTTTCGGTAATTCAAGTGCTCGGTCACAATGCCATGCAAAACACTATGAGAAACTTTAGAAAAGTCGTCCCTCAATGAGGAAATTGTAAAGCGTCTATTTTCTCTCGCCTTATTGTCCACTTCCTGCACCAAGCTTTCATTAACGACCAAAGGATGCCCACTCCGTTGTTCATCATGCACATTTGTGTGGCCATCTTTAAATGTTCTCACGTACTTTCTTACCTTTCCATCACTCATAATGTTTTCTCCGTAAACTACACAGATCTGACGATGAACATCGATCGCTTTTAGGCCTTTAGCACGAAGAAATTTTATAACAGCCCCTACTTCACCATCGGCGGGACTCCCGATTATCGGAGGCATCTTAAACACTCAATACACAACGTAAACAAGGAAGAATTAGACTGTAATGGCGCCAGTGCATAGACAACAGATGTAGGTACCCAGTGCGCATGCGCAGAACGCCGACCGCAGCGCTGCGGCCGCGGTGTGGCAAAACGGTACTTACTTAAAAACACGCCCCGTATCCAACACCTGGCACCAGAAATGTTTATCTATGTCGTGTCCTGATACAGGATAGAGGAAAGTTAGGGGGTATGTGGTCAGTCTGCAATTTCCGGGTGGTAGGGGGCAAATGCAGAAAGATAAATTCCCAATGAAGGCAGGTTGATGACTTGGATCACCGCCAAACATTTATCACGGGGTATCTACGAGAGATGCGGATTCTGGGACTCGACAGGATGCTTGTAGTAGATGAGTCATGGAATTCAAGGGTCTTATTAACACTATTTATTTGCTATCAGATAACTACTACGCTGAAGCCTAATTCTAAACATTAGAAAAAGCAAAGGAGGCAATTGGTTGCACAATAGAAGACAGTGTCTGAAGCCAGAGAGGCAGGTGCTAACAGAAGTAGCAAACACTAGCAGCACGTTAAGTACAAACTTGAGAGCAGCACTCCAAGTGAGAAAAACAGACATTTCGGAGATTACTGAAGCTGGCCACAAGCGACACGGAGTCGGCGACCAAGTGATCTGACCGAGAACTGCCTCTGAATACAGCCACAAGGGTCTTTAAAGAATCGTGACAGTGCACCATTTCTCCCTTGCTATAGTCGACCCAGCAATCCACAGGCACGTAACAAGCTTTGGCCAATCGGGCGAGTCGTTTTGGACCACCATGGCGCCTCTGGCCAACCGCATTTAGATTACTCCACTACTCCTACCCGGTAGGTTGGGATCCTTTTGGATTTCACATTAACAAACTAAGTTTGTTATCAAGAGCATCTGCATTCAAACAAGTGTGAAAATGAGTAAAGATGCTGTTTTGGTTAAAATGTAATGGTACTATAAACGAAGCTGCATAGAAAAATTTATGTAATCACATTTACAATTTATTCCAAACGGTAAGCAGTAGATGACCCGACATTCCTTATCGAATTGTGGTAAAATTGTTTAACCATCATGAGGTCGCGAGTCCAATTTAAAATAAAGCGGTATGAGGAACGTCTGTAGCGATCGCGCGGTTCCAGACTGTAGCGTCTAGAACCGCTCGGCCACTCCGGCCGGCATAGTCCAGGGTGCCACACTCTCTAATGTGCGTTTTTATACATAAATATAGAGCTGATACGCAGTTTCTAATGTCTGTTGCCTTTGTGATGCTGCTGCACATTTTTAGTGTAGGCAGAATGCTGTTTCCTAATACTGGCTTATATATCATGAATTATCACTTATTCTTCAGCAAGACGTTGTATTTGCATACTTGATATTTTTTTGAAATGTTTACCTATAATTGGCAGTAAAGTGATCGGTTTATATGATTTACGTTTACTTAACGATTGTAATGGCGTTGATAACATGATTACTTTAATTTTCACTGAACTGGTCCCTCTTTAAGTCCACTGAATGGTGTGTGTAATGTATAGTGTTATTCGTAAGCATGTCTGGGGTTTCAAAAGAGGACTGCGAGAAAACTACACTGCCTACAAACGAGACGTACCAGTGAATCGAGCATCTCTTCACGTTTTGAACTCACGTTGGAGGTACTCAGCATGGGCCCGTTTGTGACGCGTAAATCGTCAGTACGATAGTGAAACTCATACCATGCACGTCCCAGCGCATCATGGTCGACATCAGCAACCGCAGTAATTATACTTCCTTGTAACTCTTCCAGAGTAAGACCACACGGAAGAAGACGAGACCCATCATGGGAAGCTGTGAAGAGATACACTCTGAGTAATTTTGGCCATTAATTTTGATTATTTAAGCTCAAAATAAAAAATTTTACTTCCGAAGTTAATGAAGGAAATCAAATCAGAATTTGGAAACGAACTTCAAAAGAATGCAAATCGCAAAACAAACTGCGTGATGAATTTCGGAAATAATATAGAACAGGCTGCACCGAGCGAGGCGGCGCAGTGGTTAGCACACTGGACTCGTATTCGGGAGGACGACGGTTCAATCCCGCGTCCGGCCATCCTGATTTTGGTTTTCCGTGATTTCCCTAAATCGCTCCAGGCAAATGCCGGGATGGTTCCTTTGAAAGGTCACGGCCGACTTCCTTCCCTAATCCGATGAGACCGATGGCCTCGCTGTTTGCTCTCTTCTCCCAAATAACCCCAAAAGAACAGGCTGTAGTTTTGTTCTATCATGTTTGCGAAAGCCAAATAATCTCTCACTTGGTCGTCAGAATGCAGTAATAATATGACGTACTGCTGAATGTAAACACAGTTCGAGTAGTTGACAGCTGTCAAATTTTAAGTTCCCACCGACAGTGTACCGTGCTCCAACAGCGAACGAGAGCCGTGCTAGGATTGATCTACGCTCGGAATCTAATGGCGGACGCCACAACTTGCAGCAAAACATGTAAATGCAGCTAATAAAAATCTTGCACACATATAAAAAGCATACCCTTCGAAAAGATGTGTAAAAAACACGTGCAACGACGACTGGGATAAAATTACAGACAAAGACAGGATGGAAAATAGTTCTGACTACTGTTAATGGCGGTTCGACAATGTCAACACAGATTACGAACACTCTTGGCGGAGATTTCATTTATTTTAAGGAAAGCAAGTATTAGGAAATTTCTCACAACAAGAAATGAAATTAAAATTTTGAGTTTTTAAAATGCTCTTAGTCTTTACTCAGCGACAGAAACAGCGATACGTTGCAGCTCGTCCGTTCGCAGTCGGTACGGTCTGATGCCGACGGCGGCTCGATGGTGCTGGCGGCGTAGTTACAATGGCCCCATCAGTCGTGTAATAGCAGCAAATATCTCCTTTTGCTTGGTGTATGTTTCTCTTGCGAGTTATCACATGCTTCGTCGCATTCCTTTTGTCACAGGACGGACGGACGTAATCCTTGGTGTATAGAACCAAGTTCACATGAGCCGGCCGGTGTGGTCGTGCGGTTAAGGCGCTTCAGTCTGGAACCGCGTGACCGCTACGGTCGCAGGTTCGAATCCTGCCTCGGGCATGGATGTGTGTGATGTCCTTAGGTTAGTTAGGTTTAATTAGTTCTAAGTTCTAGGCGACTGATGACCTCAGAAGTTAAGTCGCATAGTGCTCAGAGCCATTTGAACCAAGTTCGCATGTGCACAGCAATAACGTCTCTTACCACATAACGCTGTTACCAAAGTCCCGTACATAGTTTTAAGACAGTATAATATTCACATTGCTTGTCGATCGGGAGACTACAGCCTATCCGCTTTTAGCGTGAGAATCACGATCGCGAATTCACAGTTCCGGCACAACGGTATCGCATGTAATAAATAATTTAAATATTTCAAAATGGTTCAAATGGCTCTGAGCACTATGGGACTTAACTTCTGAGGTCATCAGTCCCGTAGAACTTAGAACTACTTAAACCTAGCTAACCTAACGACATCACACACATCCATGCTGGAGGCAGGAGTCGAACCTGCGACAGTAGCGGTCGCGCGGTTCCAGCTTGTAGCGCCTAGAACCGCTCGGCCACTCTGGCCGGCTTAAATATTTCGACGGGCTGTTAATGTTTTATCGCATGTGTAGTTCGGTGAGTTGCCAACAACATGGGAATTTTACAGTGGATCAGTGTGCTCGGTTAAAAGCAAAACAGTTCGCTTCTGACAGCAGCAATCACTGTCCATTCCCGTGCACATGGTCGTGGCAGTTTCTAGTACACTGCGTATCTCGCAGTATTAAAACAGTCTAACGTTTACTTTCATGACTAACGTTTTCTTTCATAATGTTCATGTCGAACTTTAGTTAGAACCATGACTTGACCGTAACTTACGTGCGTTTTTCTCCGAAGTGCCACTAATACAATTAACAGCAGACATGCAACACCCCACACGTCCGGAATTGCTACAGAGTGGCTTCAAGAACACTTCTGAGTTTAGACACTTCCGCTGGCCACCGAACTCGCCAGACATGAGCATTATTGAGCATATGTGGGATGCCTTGCAGCGTGCTGTTCAGAAGAGATCTCCACCCCTTCGTACTCTTACGGATTTGTGGACAGCAGTACTTCAGACAATAATCGAGTTATGCCACGGCGTGTTGCCGCACTTCTGCAAGCTCGCGGGAGGCATACACGATATTAGGCAGGTGTTCCAGTTTGCTTTTCTCTTCAGTGTATATTCGCGGTTCCGAATACGAACAACCATAAGTTGTATACTACTGGCCTTTAAAGTTTGCAACACCACGAAGACGACGTGCTACAGACACGAAATTTAACCGACAGGAAGAAGATGCTGTGATATGCAAATGATTAGCTTTTCACAGCATTCACACAGTGTTGGCGCCAGTGGCGACACCTACAACGTGATGACATGAGGGAAGTTTCCAAGCGATTTCTCATACACAAACAGCAGTTGACTGGCGTTGTCTGTTGAAACGTTGTTGTGATGCCTCGTGTAAGGAGGAAAAGTGTGTACCATAACGTTTCCGAAATGATAAAAGTCGGATTGTAGCCTATCACGATTGCGGTTTATCGTATCGCGACAGTGCTGCTCGCGTTAGTCGAGGTCCAGTGACTGTTAGCAGAATATGGAATCGGTGGGTTCAGGAGGGTAATACGGAACGCCGTGCTGGATCCCAACGGCCTCGTATCACTAGCAGTCGAGATGACAGGCACCTTATCCGCATGGCTGTAACGGATGGTGCATCCACGTCTCGATCCCTGAGTCAACAGATGGGGACGTTTGCAAGACAACAACCATCTGCAGGAACAGTTCGACGACGTTTGCAGCAGCGTGGACAATCAGCTCGGAGACCATGGCTGCGGTTACTCTTGACGCTGCTGAGCGCCTGCGATGGTGTACTCAACGACGAACCTGGGTGCACGAATGGCAAAACGTCATTTTTTTGGATGAATCCAGGTTCTGTTTACAGCATCATGATGGTCGCATCCGTGTTTGGCGACATCGCGGTAAACGCACATTGGAAGCGTGTATTCGTCATCACCATACTGGGCGTATAACCCGGCGTGATGGTATGGGGTGCCATTGGTTACACGTCTCGGTCACCTCTTGTTCGCTTTGACGGCGCTTTGAACAGTGGACGTTGCATTTAGATGTGTTACGACCTGTGGCTCTACCCTTCATTCGATCCCCGCGAAACCCTACATTTCAGCATGATAATGCACGACCGCATGTTGCAGGTCCTGTACGGGCCTTTCTGGATACAGAAAATGTTCGACTGCTGCCCTGGCCAGCACATTCTTCAGATCTCTCACCAATTGAAAACGTCTGGTCAATGGTAGCCGAGCAACTGGCTCGTCACAATACGCCGGTCACTACTCGTGATGAACTGTGGTATCGTGTTGAAGTTGCATCGGCAGCTGTACCTGTACACACCATCCAGGCTCTGTTTGACTCAATGTCCAGGCGTATCAAGTCCATTATTACGGCCAGAGGTGGTTGTTCTGGGTACTGATTTCTCAGGATCTATGCACCCAAAGTGCGTGAAAATGTAATCACATGTCAGTTCTAGTATAATATATTTGTCCAGTGATACCCGTTTACCGTCTGCACTTGTTCTTTGTGTAGCAATTTTAATGGCCAGTAGTGTATAAGGCAATAACGACAGTGAGTATCCCTACCCCCTAGTGGTGCATTCTGAAACCACGCCTCGGCGCGTGCTCGAATCGAAACTTGGAGAAATGCTCTATCCACTGACGCTTGCTATTTTTCTGTATGTCTCCAATTTTTCGCGCCATCGTTCTCTGAAAGCTCGGAGATACGCTGTGTCGATTACTCGCTCCCCCGGCGCTGATTGAGTGGTGATCGCGGGCAGGACGTGGTGTCGGCGCACTGCCGATCGTGCGTGGTGCAGGCGCTGCCGTCTCAGCTGGGCGGCGTTCTGCTCACGTGCGCTGACTGTCAGCACCACCACCCGACTCGCACGTGCGCCATCGGCGGCCGCGCCAACCGCTTCGAGCCCATGTACCGCGTCGCCGCCGCCGCCTTCATGGTGTACGAGGTGGAACGCAGCGTGACCGAGACCGCCGCCGTCGCAATCCGCGAAGTTATGCCCGCGGAAGAGGAGGACAAAGCGGTAATGTCTTTTCCAGCGCCTACTCATTCGACCGCCCATTCCTTAAACCAGACCTGGCCAACATTTGCACTCCCGGAGCGCACTCTGGCTTCACCCCATCAGTGCTCTATTCCTAGCAGGTGTGTGAGTGAGGCGGCTATATTCTGAAGACTACATACGCAGGAAACTTGGGAAGATTTTTTTGCAACATAGTGCAACTAAGAGGCGGCGATAATTTCCGCTTACATTTGTTCAAAATGGTTCAAATGGCTCTGAGCACTATGGGACTCAACAGCTGAGGTCATTAGTCCCCTAGAACTTAGAACTAGTTAAACCTAACTAACCTAAGGACATCACAAACATCCATGCCCGAGGCAGGATTCGAACCTGCGACCGTAGCGGTCTTGCGGTTCCAGATTGCAGCGCCTTTAACCGCACGGCCACTTCGGCCGGCTTTAAAAATCTGAGCACTATGGGACTTAAAATCTATGGTCATAAGTCCCCTAGAACTTACAACTACTTAAACCTAAGTAACCTAACGACATCACACAACACCCAGTCATCACGAGGCAGAGAAAATCCCTGACCCCGCCGGAAATCGAACCCGGGAACCCGGGCATGGGAAGCGAGAACGCTACCGCACGACCACGAGCTGCAGACCTTACATTTGTAAGCAGGCGGTTATCATGTGTGCCTATTTTCAGTTTTTTTATTTTTTTACCAAAGAAATTACTTTTTTCACTCGATTAAGTGAACACATTATACAGGGTGAAAAGTGTTTAAGAGGGGTAGGACGTCAAACGGGCCGACTTTGAGAAGGAGAGGCACCACAGGACATTTTAATTTGCACTGTTTATACTCTTACAAATAAATTCATAAAACTTTGTCACCATGACCAGGAAGGATTCAGGATTCACACTCATAGCAGTGGAAAATTCAAAAATACGAAAAATAATATTTTTTAAATGTGAAATTTCATGATTTTTTTCACTTACTGTTGGCTGCATTTGTTGCTATAGGTACACTTTTCTTCATAAGTAAGATAGATTCTTCGATGAATTTTGCACAGCTTACAAACCATACTTACAGACGTATGAAACTCTAGAATTTATTTAATCTATGGAGAAATGAATGGGCTGTTACGGTTTTAACTTCTTGTTTAGAGAAAACTCGAATTTTATAGTTAATTATCTCAATTTTTACCACAGTTTTTAACATATTTGGGAAATTCTAGAGTTTCATAGACCGGCAAGTATGGTTTGTATGCTGTGCAAAATTCGTCGAAGAATCTCTCTTACTTATGAAGAAAAGTGTACCTACAGCAAAAATGCAACTAATACCAAGTGAAAAAATGATGAAATTTCACACGTAAAAAAAATTTGTTTTGTTATGTTTGTGATCTTCCTCTGCTATGAGTGTGAATCCTGAATCCTTCCTGGTCATGCTAGAAAAAGTTTTATGAATTTATTTGTATAAGTATAGACAATGTAAATTAAAATGTCCTGTTGTGCCTCTCCTGCTCCAAGTCGGTCCGTTTCATGTCCTACCCCCCATTACGACAAACTCTGGGAGGTTGTAGGGGACATCAAAACAAATATTTTTCCCTAATGTCATTTTTTCATATCTGATTATTTAAACCGGTGGAGGCCGTATTATGCTGTTCAGTTGTTAGAGGCCGTATTACGATCTTCAGTTCTTAGAGGGCGTATTACGCTCTTCAGCTGTAGCCAACTGCTGTCCACCAGTGTGGTAGTGCATTGTCTCAGTTTACTACTGGAGTGAGTACACTGATATGGTATGTGAGTACACTGATATGGTTGGTGCGTACTACGTAGCGCACCACGACGGATGAGCTGCACAGCGAGTTTATCAACAACAATATCCTAATCGCCGTATCCCGCATCATACGACCTTTGCTGCTGTGTACCAACGTCTGCGTGAGACTGGGTCATTTAACAGATTACCTGGACAGGGACACCGTCGCACGGTAAGAACGCTGCAATTTGAAGAAGCTGTCTCGCAGCATGTGGAGCGGGATCCTTCAATCAGCACTCGTGCAATTGCACGTAACATGGGGATGAATCAGACGAATGTAAGAACAGTTCTTCGAGAGCAGTTGTTACGTCCATTTCACTTACAGCGCGTCCACAATCTGGAACGAGTTGATTATCCACCCAGAGCACAGTTTTCGTAGTGGTACCTGGAACAGTGTGAAATGCATCCTACATTTACATCCTCTGTGTTGTTTACCGATGAAGCAACGTTCGGAGTGATGGAGTCTTCAACATGCACAATTCGCATGTTTGGAATGAGGATAACCCAAATGCCACACTTACTAGCGCTCATCCAGTGCGGTTCTTCGTTAATGTGTGGGTCGGTGTTGATGGGGACGTTTTAATTGGACCGTATCTGCTACCTAGGCCATTAAATGGCAGGTACTATTACAGTCTTCTCGCCAGAGCATTGCCAGAATTGCTGGAAGATTCCTGCTCCCTACAAGACAAGGCTTGTGGTTCCAACATGACGGGGCGCCGGCACATTTCAGACGTCGGTGCGTCGATTCCTGAACCGACGGTTCCCAGAATCGTGGATTGGCAGAGGTGGTCCTGTACCATGGCCTGCTCGGTCCCCAGATATGTCCCCTCTGGACTTTTTTTGTGTGAGGAGAGATGCGCATCCTTGTTTACGCAACTCCTGTTGCATCAGAAGAGGATCTGGCTGCCCGGATAGTAGCAGCAGCAGGAACAATTCAGGATACTCCTGGGGTTTTTGCCCGTGTCAGACAGAACATGATCCGACGGTGTAACCTTTGTTTACGTACCAATGGAGGCATTTTTGAAAATCTACTGTAATTGAAATTGGATTGTGTTAATGTGTTGCCTCTTGGTCATAAAAAAATGAAAAAGTGTTTGTTGGTTTAATTAATTTGCCACCAGAGAAATCTTCCTCTACCGGTTTAAATGCTCCTCATAGGAAAAAATGACATTAGGGAAAAATATTTGTTTTGATGTCCCCTACAACCTCCCAGAGTTTGTCGGTTTAAATGCTTTTCACCATTATAGTGCTAATAAGGTGAGCAGAACTACAAAAATCATTACATACAGGCATTTAACAGTGCATTGTGATTTTTATAAACTTACACACATTACGAATTTAGAACGTGTAACAATTCCAGAACCATGGTTCGTGATAGTCAAACACATGGAGTTAAAAAGATTATTTTCCTGAAATACAAGAATATTTGTTTCATTAGTCTGTTCTCATTCATTCCGTAGAGCAGCGATTCTCAACCTTGAGACGGTACTTCCCATGGGGGCGTAATAACACTAAATGAGGGGTGGGACGCAAGATTATTGAAAAGAAAACAGTACGTATTGAGAAATTGATTTATTTATTGAAAGGAAAGCGAAGCAAAATACTTTTTGACACAACAAAGAAATTAAAATCAAATTTACGATAACATAATGTACATATAAGTAGGATTGTGACAGTCCTGCACAATGCATTTACCAATTAACTTTTCAGTACTAAATTAAAAATAAGTTTTGTATTCTTAGTGGTTCCATTGGGTCTGGCTTACAGAGAACAGTTTTTCGAAAGACGATGTAATGTTAGAAATAGATACCCAGAGTTTTCTTGCTATGTTTATCTGGGATCTAAGGTGTATTTTGTCATCTGAGAAGCCAAAGTCAAGACAGGATGTTGAAAACGGTAATATTTTACAAAATCCTCTTGTTTCCAGTGCAGAAAACTCCACTCCTGTCCAAAATTCAAAGAGCGATTTATTCCTAAATTGTCTAGTTTCTGTTTATTTTGGTAGATCTCTTTACTATTTCTCATTTTCCACAAGTCTATTGCTAGTATTGCACCCATATTTCCGTACTTATCTACCTTTCAGGCATCTCTGTTCTGTTCAGTACACAGTTCATCATTAACCATTCACGTGCATATAACCATTCTGGTCCTTCCACTGCCGTATTTCTAGATGGACTTTCTTGTTGCACTTAATTTTTGTCAAATCATTTGCTGTTCCCTTTTTCATAAACCTGATGTCTATTGCAAATGCCGGTCGGTGTGGCCGTGCGGTTCTAGGGGCTTCAGTCTGGAACCGCGTGACCGCTACGGTCGCAGGTTCGAATCCTGCCTCCGGCATGGGTGTGTGTGATGTCGTTAGGTTAGCTAGGTTTAAGTAGTTCTAAGTTCTACGGGACTGATGACCTCAGAAGTTAAGTCCCATAGTGCTCAAAGCCATTTGAACCATTTTGAAATATTTAAATTATTTATTACATGCGATACCGTTGTGCCGGAACTGTGAATTCGCGATCGTGATTCTCACGCTAAAAGCGGATAGGCTGTAGTAATGTTGAAATACCGGCCGGGGTGGCCGAGCAGTTCTAGGCGCTACAGTCCGGAACCACACGACCGCTAAGGTCGCAGGTTTGAATCCTGCCTCGGGCATGGGTGTTTGTGATGTCCTTAGGTTAGTTAGGTTTAAGTAGTTCTAAGTTCTAGGGGACTGATGACCATAGATGTTAAGTCCTATAGTGCTCAGAGCCATTTGAACCATTTTCTATTGCAAATATTTCAAGTCCGTTTTGTGGTGTACAATATATAAATTTATCAACTCGCTCTATTTCACCTGTGTGTGTTTCTATGTATTTTGGTTCCTTCTTTTTGTGTTTGTTATGAGTTTTGTTTTTTGAGCTGTAATCCTCATTCCAGCTCTAGTTCTCTATTCTTTCCAGATCCTTGCTTTTCTTAAAACACATTTCTACAATAAAGGTGAGAAGCCATCCCTTGTCTAACATCAGTTTTTCTTTTAAATGGTCGAAACATTTCTCCCGTAAATTTCATTACGATATCGTATTTGTAAGAGATATATGTTTGCTGACACAGAGCTACAAATTCACTCTTCACAATTTAGATACAGATGTTTTTCGCTATGCTAAGTTCAGTAATGCTAAGGATTTCCCTCTTACCACATAAGGTTTTTACCCAAACTTACGGTGACACACTTAAAAACCACGTAAAACACATACATTCAGAATAACTTTCTTAGAAAACGTCATAAAATAAGACACTCCTAAGACTGTTATGAATTATTATGTTCTTCAGGTCTTATACAAAGGCATAAATCGTAATGTGTGTCCTGTTTCCCCTCAAATCGCCGTTCCGTTTTCTTATGTATACTGGCTGAGAACACACCGTGCGCGGCACCCGCCAGTGGTCAGTTATCATGCTGACAAGCCATTGGTCCTAGTGTAAGTAGGCTGTTTATGTTTTCTCAGGCTGTTTATGTTTTCTCTATGTAAGTAGGCTGTTTATGTTTTCTTATTGGCAACGTTACGTAGCGCTCAATATGAAAATCACTGGCTGTGCTGTGTGCAGTCTGTGGCTAGTTTGCATTGTTGTCTGCCATTGTAGGTGGTGGATGTGGGGAGAGAGATGGCGGAGATTTGTAATTTGTCATGAACTGATATATATATTATGACTTGTGATGATATTAAGGTAAATACATTGTTTGTTCTCTATTAATATCTTTCATTTGCTAACTATCCCTATCAGTAGTTAGTGCCTTCAGTAGTTTGAATCTTTTATTTAGCTGGCAGTAGTGGCGCTCGCTGTATTGCAGTAGCTTGAGCAGCGAAGATTTTTGTGAGGTAAGTGATTTGTGAAAGGTATAGGTTAATGTTAGTCAGGGCCCATTCTTTTGTACAAGGACTACAGTGGGTCTGCATCTATGATGACCTACCAACGCCATTATTTCTACAAGGACTGCAGTGGGTCTGCACCTCTGGTGGCCCACCAATATCGTAATCTCTACCAGGACTACAGTGGGTCTGTTCTGTGATGACCTACCTACCAATATTCATCAAAACTTCGACTGACTCTGCTGTGGGTTTGCTCTGTTGTGGACCAATACTTGTCTGCATGTCGAGAGTCAGCACTGTCTTTCCGTTGGAAGGACAACACTACTTCTTCAAGACTGCATGGAAATCCACTACTTCTGTGTGCATTTTCTTTTACTGCTCAGACTTTGAGAAAAACACTGCTACTCTCCTGTTATGTACGATTAGGACTGTCTTTATGGACTGTGAGACAATTTTAGCTTTTGACCAAGATTGTATCAATAAGTGTGTGCATTTGATTTCTTTGTTATTGTAATTATGAAAAGAAAAATTTTTGTCAAATCTGTATTGGCCAGTGCCCAACACCATTTGTAAAAATTTTTTGTGGGGAGCATGGGGGCTATGTAAGTAGGCTGTTTATGTTTTCTCAGGCTGTTTATGTTTTCTCTATGTAAGTAGGCTGTTTATGTTTTCTTATTGGCAACGTTACGTAGCGCTCAATATGAAAATCACTGGCTGTGCTGTGTGCAGTCTGTGGCTAGTTTGCATTGTTGTCTGCCATTGTAGTGTTGGGCAGCGGCAGCTGGATGTGAACAGCGCGTAGCGTTGCGCAGTTGGAGGTGAGCCGCCAGTAGTGGTGGATGTGGGGAGAGAGATGGCGGAGATTTGTAATTTGTCATGAACTGATATATATATTATGACTTGTGATGATATTAAGGTAAATACATTGTTTGTTCTCTATTAATATCTTTCATTTGCTAACTATCCCTATCAGTAGTTAGTGCCTTCAGTAGTTTGAATCTTTTATTTAGCTGGCAGTAGTGGCGCTCGCTGTATTGCAGTAGCTTGAGCAGTGAAGATTTTTGTGAGGTAAGTGATTTGTGAAAGGTATAGGTTAATGTTAGTCAGGGCCCATTCTTTTGTACGAATTATTGAAAGTCAGACTGCGTTGCGCTAACAAAATATTGTGTGTCAGGTTAAGCACAGTCCTGTAGAAATGTTCAAAGGGGAAGTTTCACTAGTACCCTGTTTCATTTGTTTAATGTTTTGATGGAACTTTTCACACTGTTCCTCACTCACATCACATAGATTTTCTAGAAAACAGATGACGCAGGAGTCCAAAAATTGCAGTTTAAAGTTCATTGATGTATCCAAAACTCTGAAGTTACCCAGCAAGATTCTTACTAATTCTCGTAATCAAGGTCTTTGCAGTTGCCACGGAATTTTTTGACCACTTGTTTAAAAGATATCCAAAATTATCTCTAAATTTCATTTACTTGATCTTCAACTGTCGAAGCTGTCGAAACACCTTTCCATTTATCTTAGTTCATGACAACCACGATAACTTACTTGCCACATACTTGGAAGTTCCATTCTGCTTACGTCCATCTTGTAGCACGGCCAAGCTCGCACTGGATGTTTCAGGCGTTGATACTGAGACTCCTGGCAAGCGGTCGCAGTCTGTCAGTTAATTTCAGTATTGTTTGCTGTGGGCTTTGGAATGTACTTACTGCGATTACAGTGATGCCACATGTTCGCGCTATGTATCACAGTTGCCTTGACTTATGGAATAACTCTCATACGTATGCATAGAGCGTTCGTCGACGTTTTCTAATCATATGTATGAGCCTGTGTGTTCATATGATTCTTTGGTTGGTCTTTTTATCCATATACCATATCTGCGTACTGCTCCAAAAATTTTCTGGTGATTTTACGTTCTATTTTTTCTGGCTCTGTACTGCCTGCTGCTCCGGTTGTCGTCGTTTCTGACGCATAGTGCGCTTCTGACGGTGCAACCATATTGTAGTGCCTGAGTTTGGACTGACCAGAAAATTTTCTTTCCCTGTAGCGCATCCATGTAAATCTATAAGCGTTCTGGAGTTCTAATGTTCATTGTATGTTCAATGTCTTGCTTATCCTCTTATTTGTATACATTCCCCAAGGTATGTGAAATTTTCCACTCTGTTAACCTTTCCGTATTTTGTGTGCAGGGCTTCTGTGTTGTTATTCTTTCTTTCGATGTACTGTGTTTCCTCGCTCGATATCTGTAGACCTGTTTGGGAAGAGACTTCGTGTAAGTATTACAGTGCTTTTTGTCTGTTGCTGGAAAGCATTGCCTGGTCATCTGCCGATGCCAGGAATTTTATGACTGTCATATTTGCACGTGTTCTTCCTAACTAGATTCCTTTTACTTTTCCTTCCCAAGGTTTGAGGATTTTGTCCAAGACCATGTCGAACAAAAGCAGTGGGGCTCTTTCTCCTTGTCTGACCCCTGTATGTATCTAGAACTTTTCTGAGATTCCACCTATAAATTTTATTTTGGATGTGGTGTCTATGAAGGTCTACTGCCTCAATCTCCTAGTTTTTCTCTCTGTTTCATATTCTACTAGCGTATCAAAGAGAGTTTGCCTGCCTGTATAGTTACTGGCCTTTGAGTCCACGAATGTGGCCACAGTGTTGTTCCTCTGTCTCACCTTCAGGAGCGTTCGCAGGCTCCAAATCTATTCAATACAGGATCTTCTTTTTCTCAAGCGTAGTTGGTATTCATCTATACACTGAACTGACAAAAGTCATGGGACAGCTCCTAATATCGTGTCTGACCTCTTTTTGCTCGACGAAGTGCAGCAACTCGACGTGACATGGACTCAACAAGATGTTCGAAGTCCGGTGCAGAAATATTGATTCGTGCTGCCTCTGTAGCCGTCCATAAACGCCACAAAGTTGCTGATGCAGGATTTTGTCCAGGAACTGACCTCTCGATTACATCCTGTAAATGTTCGATGGGATTCATGTCGGGCAACGTGTGTCGCCAAACCATTCGCTCGAATTGTCCAGAATGTTCTTAAAACTAATCGGGAACAACTGCGGCCTGGTTACATGCCGCATCGTCATCTATACAAATTCCATCGTTTTTTGGGAACATGAATGGCTGCAAATGGTCTCCAAGTAGCAGAAAGTAGCCTTTTCCAGTCAATAATCAGTTCAGTATGACCAGAGGACCCAGGCAATTCCTTATTAACACAGCCCACGCGATTATGGAGCCACCACCAGCTTGTACAGTGCCTTGTTGACAAGTTGGGGCGGCGCGGAGTGGCCGCGCGGTATGAGGCGTCCAGCACGGACTGCGCGGCCGCTCTCGCCCGAGGTTTGAGTCCTCCCTCGGGCATGGGTGCGTGTGTTGTTCTTAGCATAAGTTAGTTTAAGTAGTTAAAAACTGGGTCTGAGCACTATGGGACTTAACATCTGAGGCCATAAGTCCCCTAGAACTTAGAACTACTTAAACCCAACTAAGGACATCACACACATCCATGCCCGAGACAGGATTCGAACCTGCGATCGTAGCGGTCGCGCGGTTCCAGATTGAAGCGCCTAGAACTGCTCGGCCACACCGGCCGGCGTTTACGTAGTGTGTAAGTCTAGGGACCGATGACCTCAGCAGTTTGGTCCCATAGGAATTCACACACATTTGCACATCTTTGACAAGTTGTGTCCATAGCTTCGTGGGGTCTACGCCACACTTAAAGCCTGCCATCAGCTGTAGACAACTGAAATTGGGACTCATCTGACTAGGCAACGGTTTTCCATTCGTTTATTGTCCAACCATTACGGTCACGAGGCCAGAAGAGGCGCTTTAGGCAATGCCGTGCTCTTAGCAAAGGCACCGGGGTCGGTCGTCTGCTACCATAACCGATTTATTCCAGATTTCGCCGCACTGTCCAAACGGATAAGTTCGGCGCACGTCCCACAATGATTTCCGCAGTTATTTCACACGGTGTTTCTTGTCTGTAATCATTGACAACTCTACACAAACGCCGCTGCTCTCGGTCGTTAAGTAAAGGCCATCGGCCACTGTGTTTTTCGTGGCAAGGGGCAATGCCTGAAATTTAATATTCTCGGCACACTCTTGACACTGTGGATCTCTGATTATTGAGTTTCCTAACGATTTCCAAAATGGAATGCCTCATGTGACTATTTCCGACTACCATTCCGCTTCAAGTCTGTTAATTTCCATCGTACGGCCATAATCACGACGGTAGCCTTTTCACTTGAATCATCTGAGTACAAATGATAGCTCATTGCATTGCTCGTTCATATCTTGTGTATGCCATCCCAACGCCCTTAATATTGTATATAGTTGTGTATGACCATACATCTTCCTATGTCATTATTGTTATTATTATTATTATTATTATTATTATTATTAAACCCATGCTCATACATTAAGGATAATGCTGATAAATGGTGAAAGAACGCTTTGGTGGGTGGTTTTTGGGTGTAAATCATCTCGGGGTATGACCATGCGGTGCATTTGACCTGTGGTCATCGCACAGTGGCGCTGACAGTAGTCCACACACGCAGAGGTGTGTTGGTGCATGTCAAAGTACGGTGCAGCGAGTAAGTGTGCAGACGTTTTCAGACGTGCTAATGGTCACTGTGTGTTGAAAATGGCTCAACGAACGCATACTGATGATGTTATGAGGGGTAGAATACTAGGGCAACTGGAGGCTGGTCAAACACAGCAGGTCGTAGCACGGGCCATCTGTGTGCCTCAAAGTGTGATCTCAAGATTATGGCTACGATTCCAGCAGCCATAAAACGAGTCCAGGCGCTACAGTATGGGACGTCGACAGCATACAACACCACAAGAAGACCAAACTGAAATAACTGTTTAACATTAATAACATGACAAAAAATTGCCCCAATAACAGTACTATCATATTGTATTCAGCTAAGAACCTTTATTTGAACCATTATCATTTTAAGAATTATTATTGGGGCAATAGGACAATGTCTCACCATCACTGCCCGCAAATGGCCACGGAGTACTGCAGGTAGCCTTGCTCGGCCTTACCGCAGCCACTGGAAAAGTTGTCTCCAGACACACAGTTTACAGACGACTGAAGAGACATGGTTTATTCGCCCCGAGACCTGCAAGGTGCATTCAAATGACCCCTGGTCACAGGAGAGCCCGTAAAGCCTGGTGTCAAGAACACAGTACATGGTCATTGGAACAGTGGTCCCAGGTCGTGTTCACGGATGAGTCCAGGTATAGTCTGTACAGTGACTCTCACCGGATTTCCATCTGACGCGAACCAGGAACCAGATACCAACCCCTAAATGTCCTTGGAAGGGACATATATTGAGGTCGGGATTTGATGGTGCGGGGTGGGATTATGATTGGTGCACGTACATCTCTATGTGTCTTTGAGAGAGGAATTGTAACAAAAATGGCTCTGAGCACTATGAGACATAATGTCTGAGGTCATCAGTCCCCTAGAACTTAGAACTACTTAAACCTAACTAACCTAAGGAAATCACACACATCCATGCCCGAGGCAGGATTCGAACCTGCGACTGTAGCGGTCACGCGGTTCCAGACTGTAGCGCCTAGAACCGCTCGGCCACCCCGGCCGGCGGAACTGTAAGAGGTGAGATGTATCGGAATGTCGTTTTGCACCAGTATGTCCGCTTTTCAGGGCTGCAGTGGGTCCCACCTTCCTCCTGATGGAAGATAACACACGGGCCCACCGAGCTGCCATCGTGGAGAAGTACTTTGAAACTAAAAATATCCGGCGAATGGAGTGGCCTCCCAGTTCTCCAGACCTAAACCCCCTTGGAGCACGTCTGGGATGCTCTCGGTCGACGTATCGCTGCACGTCTTCATATCCCTAGAATACTTCAGGTGCTCCGATAGGCACTGGTGCAAGAATGGGCAGCTATACGCCAGCAGCTGCTCGACCACCTGATCTAGAGTATGCCAACCCGTTGTGCGGCCTGTATACATGTGCATGGCGATCGTATCCCATATTGATGTCGGGGTACATGCGCAGGAAACAGTGGCGTTTTGTAACGCATGTGTTTCGGGGCGGTTTCCCCATGTGCCTATGCTATTAGCGCAAGCATTGTGTAGTGCCACGTTGTGTGGCACCACTTTCTGCAATTATCCTTAATTTATGAGCATGAGTGTATTATTACAATAACAATTTCGAAAATTTGGTCCCATAGACAGTATGATCAACTGTGCACTAAGAGAAGTTTTACATCATTTGTCGCGTATTAAACAAGTGAGGACGGTGCATTGACGGAATACTGTCTGCCGTCTACAGACGAAGCCAGAGCATCTGGAGGTGGACGACACGGACGACCTGCTGGTAGACCCCCACCTGGAGGCGTCCAGCCGGCTGGACTTTTAGCGGCCCCACGCTGACAGCCTCCTCTCACCTCGCGCTGCTGCCAGTACTGTCCACACATACTTCGTCCCACAACTCGTCGTAAAATACTGAGTATAATGTCCTGTTGAAAACAAATACGATCTTTTTTCTGAAAACAAGTGTGTTGCCTCCTTTTTTTTCTTATCTCTTACGTTTGCTCCCTTTTCTACGAAACTGCAGCAGTATGGAAACAAACCAAGAAGGACCTCAAATAGCAATGTATAAGGGGCTGGAAAAACATTATGAAAGTAACTAGCATATAACCAGTCACGGCTGTTGTGTAAGAGCACAAGAGCACATGGACACCCTAACTTTTGATGTCCTACAGATGTAGTGATTATTTTTCTTTGAATGCTGTTAAGCGCAAAGTGGATGTGTAATCTGACGTATACAGTACTAAATCTACAGCGCTGCGCTACATTAGCCCTCTAGACTCGATGAAACTTGGCATCAAGGTCACGAGCACACCTTCACTTGTGCACGTTTTAAGGAACTTCTGCGCATGCGCACCTGGCGTGATGTAATTCCCTTGTGGGCCAAATACATATAGATTTGATAAACGATGTGCACGGTTCACGGTGCGCACTGTTAGCCGTAACCGCTCAGCTACAAGTTAACGTCAATGCCACCAGGTGGCAGCACACTGCAGCAGACTTTTATCTATGTTCGCTTGGTATAAATCACGCTAGGTGGTAGCACATTCCACAGATATGCCAATTCACTCACTTTACAATACAGATAGATCGGACATCATGTTACAGCTATCCTGATAGTAAAACCTATTTTGTGGGATTCTGAATGAGATGCAGTATACTAAGTTTTCGATTTTATCATACCAGTACAGTAATCCATTTGCGGCGTTGAGAACCATAAAGCACATCATCGTTGACTGTGAGACTGTAATATTTATTCATGCTTCTGACATCTGTTTATCTTATGGTGGGTCGGGTTTATCTGTGTTTTAGACCCACATTGTACATATATATGAACATTCACAAATGCTGTCTCACTGGTTCTTCTGATATTCACTAATATACACTCCTGGAAATTGAAATAAGAACACCGTGAATTCATTGTCCCAGGAAGGGGAAACTTTATTGACACATTCCTGGGGTCAGATACATCACATGATCACACTGACAGAACCACAGGCACATAGACACAGGCAACAGAGCATGCACAATGTCGGCACTAGTACAGTGTATATCCACCTTTCGCAGCAATGCAGGCTGCTATTCTCCCATGGAGACGATCGTAGAGATGCTGGATGTAGTCCTGTGGAACGGCTTGCCATGCCATTTCCACCTGGCGCCTCAGTTGGACCAGCGTTCGTGCTGGACGTGCAGACCGCGTGAGACGACGCTTCATCCAGTCCCAAACATGCTCAATGGGGGACAGATCCGGAGATCTTGCTGGCCAGGGTAGTTGACTTACACCTTCTAGAGCACGTTGGGTGGCACGAGATACATGCGGACGAGCATTGTCCTGTTGGAACAGCAAGTTCCCTTGCCGGTCTAGGAATGGTAGAACGATGGGTTCGATGACGGTTTGGATGTACCGTGCACTATTCAGTGTCCCCTCGACGATCACCAGTGGTGTACGGCCAGTGTAGGAGATCGCTCCCCACACCATGATGCCGGGTGTTGGCCCTGTGTGCCTCGGTCGTATGCAGTCCTGATTGTGGCGCTCACCTGCACGGCGCCAAACACGCATACGACCATCATTGGCACCAAGGCAGAAGCGACTCTCATCGCTGAAGACGACACGTCTCCATTCGTCCCTCCATTCACGCCTGTCGCGACACCACTGGAGGCGGGCTGCACGATGTTGGGGCGTGAGCGGAAGACGGCCTAACGGTGTGCGGGACCGTAGCCCAGCTTCATGGAGACGGTTGCGAATGGTCCTCGCCGATACCCCAGGAGCAACAGTGTCCCTAATTTGCTGGGAAGTGGCGGTGCGGTCCCCTACGGCACTGCGTAGGATCCTACGGTCTTGGCGTGCATCCGTGCGTCGCTGCGGTCCGGTCCCAGGTCGACGGGCACGTGCACCTTCCGCCGACCACTGGCGACAACATAGATGTACTGTGGAGACCTCACGCCCCACGTGTTGAGCAATTCGGCGGTATGTCCACCTGGCCTCCCGCATGCCCACTATACGCCCTCGCTCAAAGTCCGTCAACTGCACATACGGTTCACGTCCACGCTGTCGCGGCATGCTACCAGTGTTAAAGACTGCGATGGAGCTCCGTATGCCACGGCAAACTGGCTGACACTGACGGCGGCGGTGCACAAATGCTGCGCAGCTAGCGCCATTCGACGGCCAACACCGCGGTTCCTGGTGTGCCCGCTGTGCCGTGCGTGTGATCATTGCTTGTACAGCCCTCTCGCAGTGTCCGGAGCAAGTATGGTGGGTCTGACACACCGGTGTCAATGTGTTCTTTTTTCCATTTCCAGGAGTGTATTTTGGGGGGGGGGTCTAAGACAGTGTATTTTTGTTTTGTGTCTATCAGCGTCTCGTCTGCATTCTAGCCAAGTGACCTTGCTGGTAGATAGTACTACTTGAATTTAATAATTCCCGCAAACAGTAGTTTGCGTTTGGAGTTTGTTGTCTACTGCGCAGGAATCGGCTTTCCGGTACAGTGTCAACGTGAACTCGGTTGGACCTGTATTAAAAGCTGACAGAGAAGAAAATTACCAGGAAAAGCTAGCCACAAAGGAACTACGGCCTCCCAGTTCAGATCCGTTGTCTGAGAAAGTGACTAAACCAAATAAGCGTGACTACAAGCGAATATTTAACAAAGAAGTGTATAATAAGTGTAAGTTGTTGTGTGAGTGCAACGTAAGAATGTCAGATTTTCAGCCTGTAAGTTAATTTATTAACTAATACGTGAATTACGGATCTTGTACATTTGCCCAAAAATATAAAAAAGCACAAAAACTCCCACTTCCACAAAAATCCGAAACGGAGAGTAGCGAAACCTTAAACATTATTTCGTTCTTGCCATAAACTGTACTTGATTATGACAAAAAACAAAATTCCATAAAAACAAATCTTCCTTCATTCAGGTAAGTTATCCATGTTATTATTATTATTAATATTGACGGCGGCAGGAGTTTATAAATATGTTGATAAGCATAACTGTTATACAGCAGATACTATTAATTTTGCACTGTCATATTTATATAATTTTAAAATGTATGGACACCGTGAATGTAAACCTACGAGCTGCCAATGCATATGACAAACATTTCAAGTCGCACTAACTCTTCTCGGGAACGGTGCACGTATGACGCGTTGAGATACAGTTAATTACCGTCTCGAAAAAAAAAACCAAGCTCCGACCATGAAACCTGGTGATGGTGTTGGGGTCCTTCTCTACGTATTTACCCTTCGATGTTACACGTTTTTCCAACTGTATGACGTGAAGGAGATTGTAGAAGTCTCCATTTTGGCTGTTCAGGAAATCAGTCTACCACCAAAGCCATCTCATCATTATTGTTGAAGAGCCCGCCTCCATGTGGTTTCTTCATGCACGAAAGACGAGGAAGCAATCTCGGGAGAATACGGTGGTTGAAACAAAGTTTGATAGCCCAGACTAGCAGCAAATGTGTGGCTGTGTCCTTTTCAGGCGAGCTGCGACATTCTGAGAAAAAACTGCCCTTGGACACATTTCTGTCTTGACAGACTTCAGTAAGTTTGTCAGGGAATTTCGCTGGTATCGTACTGTGAAGGTATGACCGTTATGATCATCATCTATTAGCACCACACCACGCCGACTAGAGGGCTAAAGAAGTTATCTACATTGGCTAGACACAGCTCCAAAATTTTCGCTACTGCCTTGGATAAGCGATCTTGCTGAATGGGTGTAAGCAGACACGGAGACCTTTGTCGCACATAAAATACACTGTCCAGTGACATAAACGTGTCCAACGCCTTTGTTCAGCGTCAACGTGCAGTAGTGACCACTCACAGATACCAGGTGACAGAAGTAGCAATGGAGAACATACAGGATGGCAATCATTGAACTATATGAAATAAAATCGTCATAAATTCTGAGCGGTTTGCGTTAAGACGTTCAAACTGCACGGCTGGCCGTGGGGCATGATGGGAATTAGTATGATTTGGTTTAGCGACGAAGCTCACGTTCAATTGGATGGGTTCGTCAGTAAGAAATCGGCGCATTTGGGAGACTGGGAATCGGCATTTCGCGATAGAGAAGTCTCTTCACCTTCTACGAGTGATTGTGTGGTGTGCAGTGTCCAGGTACGGATTAATCGATGCGATATTCCTTGATGGCACGGTGACTACCGAACGGTACGTGAGTGTTTTGGAAGATGATTTCATCCCCATTATCGAAAGTGACCCTGATTTCGACAATATGTGGTTCATGCAAGACGGAGCTCGATCCCATCGTAGCAGGAGAGTGCTTGATATCCTGGAGCACTTTGGGGAGCCAATTTTGGCTCTGGGGTACTCAGAGGCCACTGGCATGGGCCTCGATTGGCCGCCATATTCTCCGGATCTGAACACCTACGACTCCCTTTTGTGCGGCTGTATTAAAGACAAGGTTACGTCAATAACCACAAGACCATTGCTGAGCTGAAAACAGCCATACAGGAAGTCATCGACAACATCGATGTTCCAACACTTCAGCGGGTCACCCTGAATTTCGCTATTCGTATGCGCCACATCACAGCCAATGACGGCACGCATATCCCAATATATTTAGTGACGTTTACATGTTGAAAAAGTGGGTGCATGCCGTAGCTGGTAACTAATTTATATTTTTTTCATATAGTTCAATAATTTTCACCCTGTATAAAGCATGTCAGGGGGACGCGGAAAACAGTGCAGTCTGTGGCGTATTTCGGAGACAGAGCGATGTTTCTGACGTCCAAAAGGACATGAGCATTGGCTTTCAAGTTAAGGGCGGAAGCATTTCTGAAACGGCTAAATTTGTAAACTGTTCTCGTGCCTTCGTGGTTACAGAATACCGTGCATCGAAAAGTGGTGCTACCCAAAGCCGTTACCGAGGCAACTGTGGTGCACCACGGGAAAGACATGTCAAGGGCGAGCGACGGCTGAGGAGATGTGTACAGACGAAAAGACGCACAAGTATTGAGCAACTGACCGCCCGGATGGAACAAGGGGCTACCAACAGTATCTCCTTAACGACCGTTTGGCGAACGTTGTTGCATATGAGCCTCCATAGCGGACGCCTGGTTCTTGCTCCCATGCTAACTGCTGTTCATCAGCCGAAATCTGCACACCAGTAGCGCAACTTGTCGTCCAGTGAGTGACGATAGGGGACCTTTTCAGGTGAATCACGTTTTACGCTCTATCGGACAGACGGACGTTGGCGTGTACGGCGTGAAACGTCTGAAAGCAAACATCCTGCAACAGTCTCCGGAAGTGTCCAAGCCGGAGGAGGAAGCGTTATGGTCTGTAGGACGTTTACGTGGCATGTCCCGAGTGATCTCGTCACTCTGAAAGGCACAATGGATCAACATAAGTATGTATCCATCCTTGGGGACAATAACACAGCTAAATGCAGTTTGTTTTTGCTCGGCACGCTGACATCTATCAGGAGGACAATGTAACGTGTCAGTCAGTTTCCAGTGAACGTGCGTGGTTCGAAGAGCACCAGATGTTAAGTCCCATAGTGCTCAGAGCCATTTGAACCATTTTTTTCTAAACCCAACCGATAATCTGTGTGACCACCTCACTCACGCTGTTCATGGCTTGGATTCTCACCTGTGAAACTTAGTGCAGCTGGCCACTGCATTGGAGTCGCCATCGCTCTACATCCCTGCTCGGTACATTCCAGAACCTCACTGACTCTTCCTGCGCGTCCGCACCGCAAAAGGTGCTTATTCGAGTTTTTAACGGGTACCTCTGGTCTAGGGGTAGCGTCTTTGATTAATAATCGAAACGTCTTCGGTCCCGGGCTCGAATCCCGCCGCTGCTTAAATTCTGATTAATAATCAGCATTGGCGGCCGAAGACATCCGGCATAAGAAGTCACCCTCATTCTGCCAGCGGCCTTGTCAAAGAGGATGGAGGAGTGGACAGAGGTTCAGGGCACTCGATTGTCCTAGACGTGGGGAACTGCCCCTAAAGGCGGAATAAACAGCAGTGATCAACGGTATGACGATGCAGAAGGCAAAGGAAACCACTGCATTAAAGACAGGTAACGTGTATCCACAGGACATGTGGCCTGTAATTGAAGAAGTGTCATGATGATCTCTCTCTCGCGTCCGTCGGCCGTCGTAATTTAATTATTATTTTTTGATTGTTGCCGACTTACGTGGTGGGCCTTAATAAAAATATTTCATTTAATTTTGATTTACGATTAAATGCTTTCCTGAAGTTCTCCTTTTTAACAATATTAATCTCAAATTATTTGTTACGTTAATGAATGTTAGACTCGCTGAATCTTTTAAAACATGAGCATATAAGTTGAAGAATGTAATAAACTTTTCATATTAATTTCCTCGTCTAGTCAGTTCACTTTAAAGCAAGAAATCTTTAGTTATTAATTACAATTGCGGCCCACACACGCGCGAGAGTATTTTTCTTATCTCCGTTAACCATTGTATTGTAGTCGGAGTCCTGGCTCTGGCTCTCGGCTATGGTACTGAAAATAAGAATCTTAAAGCTACGTATTTCTGCAACTTCGTGCGGCTGTGGAGAAAAATTAATATTATGTTAACAGCGGGCGAGTATTTCGCTTCCGCTAATTTTTCATAAGTTAATATTGCCACGTAATGGCGTCGTTGGCTGCATCGGCCGCTGCGATTGTTGAACTGTAAATTACTTGAATGCAGGTCAATTCAAGGAAGGCGGACATGAAATCGGGATCACCTCTTACAAATTAAAAGTGCACAATAATATTCAATTAATATATTATATGCCTAACTCATACAAATATGCTTACATTTGCCAGCACTCGCAAGATGTCCGTCCTTACACACTCAAGACAAAAGAGGAAGTGAAGACGACTAAAACATTAACAAAAGGGCGTTTCTTGACGTCTCTTTAGATCACTTTGTTATATTTCTTTGCATTGCATTTCTTTGCATTTCTCGATAGAGAAATTATTGTTTTACGGCTACATGATAAAAATATATTATTCAATTTTTGAATGTCTCTTCTTTATAAACATTGTTTTTTAAGTCTTCTCGTAATATAGAACTGGGGACGCTATACCATTGGCAAAAGATTCCGGAATAGTCCCCCATTCGGATCTCCGGGAGGGGACTGCCAAGGGGGAGGTTACCATGAGAAAAAGGCTGAATAATCAACGGAAGGATAGCGTTCTACGACTCGGGGCGTGGAATGTCACAAGCTTTAACGTGGTAGGGAAACAAGAAAATCTGAAAAGAGAAATGCAAAGGCTCAATATATATATAGTAGACGTCAGTAAAGTGAAGTGGAAAGAAGACATGAGTATAGGATAATATCAACAGCAGCAGTAAATGGTGTAACAGGAGCATAAATAGGAAGGCAGAGCAGAGAGTGTGTTTCTGTAAACAGTTCAGTGACAGGTTCGTTCTTATCAGAATCGATAGCAAACCAATACCGACAACGATAGTTCAGGTATACATACCGACATCGCAAACTGAAGATAATGAGATAGAGAAAGTCTATGAGGATATGGAAAGGGTAATACTGTATGTAAAACGGGATGCAAATCTAATAGTCATGGGGGTCTGCAATGCAGTTGTAGGGCAAGAAGTAGAAGAAAAGGTTACAGGAGAATATGGGCTTGGGACAAGGAATGAGAGAGAAGAATGACTGAGTTCTGTAACAAGTTTCAGCTAGTAATAGCGAATACCCTGTTCAAGAATCTCAAGAGGAGGTGGTATACTTGGAAAAGACCGGGTGAGACTGGAAGATTTCAGTTAGATTACATAATGGTCAGACAGAGATTCCGAAATCAGATACTGCATTGTAATGCGTACCCAGGAGCAGATACAGACTCAGATCACAATATAGTAGCGATGAAGAGTAGGCTGAAGTTCAAGACATCAGTCAGGAAGAATCAATAGGCAACGAAGTGGGATACGTAAGTACTAGGGAATGACGAGACACGCTTGAAGTTCTCTAAGGCTATAGATACAGCAACAAGGAATAACTCAGTAGGCAATACAGTTGAACAGGAATGGACATCTCGCAAAAGGGCCATCACAGAAGTTGGGGAGGAAAACATAGGTACAAAGAAGTTAACTACGAAGAAACCATGGCTAACAGAAGAAATACTGCAGTTGATTGATGAAAGGAGGATGTACAAAAATGTTCCGGGAAACTCAGGAATACAGAAATAAAAGTTGCTGAGGAATGAAATAAATAGGAAGTGCAGGGCAGTTAAAACTAAATGGCTGCGTGAAAAACGTGAAGAAATCGAAAAAGAAATGATTGTCGCAAGGACAGACTCAGCGTATAGAGAAGTCAAAACAACCTTCGGTGAAGTTAAAAGCGAGGGTGGTAACCTTAAGAGTTCAGTGGGAAATCCGCTTGTAATGCAGAGGAAAGAGCGGGTAGGTGGAAAGAATACACTGAAAGCCTCTATGAGCTGATGTGATAGAAGAAGAAATAGGAGTCGTTTTAGAAGAGATAGGGGATCCATTATTAGAATCGGAATTTAAAAAAGCTTTGGAGGACTTAAGGAAGGGCAAATAAGGCAGAAGGAAGAGATAACATTCCATCAGAATTTCTAAAATCATCCACACAATTCCGAAGATGGCAAGAGCTAACGAATGCGAGAATTATCGCACAATAGCTTAACAGCACATGCATCCAAGTTGCTTATAGGAATAATATACAGAAGAATGGAAAAGAAAATTGAGGTTGCGCTAGATGACAATCAGTTTGGCTTCAGAAAAAGTAAGGGGACGAGAGAGGCAATTCTGACGTTTTTAATGGAATGAAGACTAAAGAAAAATCAAGACACGTTCATAGGATTGGTCGACCTGGAAAAAGTGTTCGACGATGTAAAATGGTGCAAGATATTCGAAATTCTGAAAAAAGTAGGGGTAAGCTATAGGGAGAGATAGGTCATATACAATATGTACAACAGCCAAGAGGGAATAATAAGAGTGGACGACCAAGAACGAGGTGCTCGTATTAAAAAGGGTGTAAGACAAGGCTGTAGCCTTTCGCCCCTAGTGTTCAATCTGTACATCGAGGAATCAATGATGGAAATAAATAGAAGATTCATTAGTGGAATTAAAATTCAAGGTGAGAGGATGTGAATGATACGATTTGCTGATGACATTGCTATCCTGAGTGAAAATGAAGAAGAATTATATGATCTGCTGAATCGAATGAACAGTTTAATGAGTACATTGTATGGATTGAGAGTAAATCGAAGAAGGGCGAAGGTAATGAGAAGTAGTAGAAATGAGAACAGAGAGAAACTTAACTTCAGGACTGATGGTCACAATGTAGCTGAAGTGAAGGAATTCTGCTACCTAGGCAGAAAACCAATGAAGGACGGAGCAAGGAGGACATCAAAAGCAGACTAGCTATGACAAAAGAGGCATTCCTGGCCAAGAAAAGTCTACTAATATCAAACACCGGCCTCAATTTCAGGAAGAAATTTCTGAGAATGTACGTCTGGAGTACAGCATTGTATGGTAGTCAAACATGGACTGTGGGAAAACTGGAACAGAAGCGAATCGAAGCATTTGAGATGTGGAGCTATAGACGAATATTGAAAATTAGGTGGACTGATAAGGTAAGGAATTCGAAGGTTCTATGCAGAATCGGAGAGGAAAGTAATATGTGGAAAACACTGATAAGGAGAAGGGACAGAATGATAGGACATCTGTTATGACTTGAGGCAATGACTTCCATGGTACTAGGGGGAGCTGTAGAGGGCAAAAACTGTAGAGGAAGACAGAGATTGGAATACATCCAGCAAAGAATTGAGGACAAAAAAAAAAAAAAACAGGTAGTCACATCAGTGTGACTCGACCATGGGTTATGCATTGTGTTGAAAACAACTCCATTACGGTTTTTCACTTTCTTTAGTATCGCCTCACTTTTTATATAACACCAGAGCCTTCACTTCTCTTGTGATTCCCAGTTCTCCTCAAAGAGATGGTCTGCCATTTCGTTCTTGGTAATTCAGGTTTGTCAGAGCACACTAGAAGCGTCTCCGTCAGCTAACCACTGTATCATATGATAGTAAACTGGCGTGCACTGCCATCAGCTCAGACCTCAAATGTAGAAAACCAGTTACTGCACGTTATCAATGGACTGCGTCATTTTCTTTCGGCACCACTATCCACCTGCTACGGTACTGTGCTGAGAGTAGTTCAACATTGACCAGGACTTCAGATGTATATCTGCAAACAGACTAAAAATTACGTTAGCTAGTAGTGAAAATGTAATTGACATAAAATAAATAATTGTGAACTATATCGATCACGATGATAACGAAAACAACGATAAAAACTCGAATTAGCTCTCAATCAAAGTTAAAATTTGGTAAATTTAATTACTATTATATTTTATTAGCGTTCGCTGTCAATCCTTTCCCATACAGGCTTCGAAAGCCCGCTAAAGGTAGACAGTGTGTTGAAGTTTCAGGCAACAATAGCTGTGGGTATGTTGCCACTAGTTTTAGCCCGGGCTCGTAGCAACAAACGGACGGGGAAAAGAAAGGAAGGAGCGGCACGTATTTCATTAAGTGTACTTTCAGTCTGTTTCAAGCTGTTTACTGTTCGTGGGTTGGAAGAATGTATTACTGAAGTATAGTTCGAGTGTGTAATCATTGTAATTCCTGTGATTCAATATGTCTTGCATATGCTTAAACAGTGGTGAAAATTTTTGCTACATTTGCAGACAGGTTACATTGAAATCGCAAAGGGGACCAATAACGCCATATATTAGGAAGGCGTACAGACTGTACATTGGATGTGAAATCAGGGACCAGGACAAGCCCTGGGGTCCTCTTGTGTCTCGAGTCTTTTTTCGTGACTGAATCGTAAAAGAAAGTAAATGGAAACAAAGGTCGTCGTTGCGAAATACCTGTGCAGTAAGCAGTCAGTCTTCATCTGACTGGGAATGAATTACATGTGGTGTTTCTCAAGGTTCCATCTTGGGTCCGTTGTTTTTTCTTGTGTACATTAATGACCTCTCGTTTGTTACAATGCCAGATGCTAAGTTGGTTTTGTTTGCAGATGATACAAAAATTGTAATAAGTAGCAAGCCAAGTACAGACTCCGAAATAGCTGCTAATCAAATTTTCACTGCCGTTAATGAATGGCTTAAAGCCAATTCACTGTCATTAAACTTTGAAAAGACCCACTACATGCAGTGCAGAACCGGTAAGAGATTTCCTTCCAGCATGTGTATAAAATACGAAGAGATGTAGATTGTAGAGGCTGACAGTGTTGATTTTCTGGGATTACAACTCGATAATAAATTCAGTTGGAAAGTAAATACCACAGAATTGCTGAAGCGCCTAAACAAGTCTGTACTTGCAGTGAGAATGATGTCAGATGTAGGACATATAAATATAAAAAGAACTTGCATACCTTGCTTACTTCCGTTGTAATATGTTATGTGGGATCATATTCTAGGCTAATTTAGCACACTGAACAAAAGTTTTTAGCGTTCAAAAGCATGTAATAAGAATAATGTGTGGTGTAAATTCAAGATCATCATGTAACAACCTGTTCAAGGAACTTCGGTTTTTCAGTGTATTTATTCCTTAATGAAATATATTGCAAGATATATATCTTTATTTCCAACCAATGGCTCAAAACATGGTATCAATACTAGGAATAGGACAATCTATACATAAAGACCTAAAATCACCTACCTTGGTCCAAAAAGGGGTTCAAATAATTAGGAGCACACATTTTCAATAAATTGCCAGCAACAATTAAAAACTAGGTTTCATGTAAACCACAGTTTAAAAAGAGTTTGAAAGACTTTTTGATAGGCAACTCCTTCTACTCTATAGATCAGTATCTTAACAGGGACTGTTAGGCCAGCTTATGTCAAAATGTATGTTAGATTTCAGTTTTGACAACACTTGATCACAACAGTCAAGATTAGGTATTTTGTGTATGATAAATTTATTAAAAATACATAACAGTGTTTCGTAATGACAGTGTATCAATTCTACAAATATTAGCAGTTCCAGTTTACTGTAAGGTATTCACCCATTTTGTCAATCTCCTGACAGATGATCAGGGTAATAAGTATTGTATTCAAGTGTTTTATGATTTTTATGTTATAACTTCTTACAAGCCCACGCCCATGAGAATCATCTCAATTTTATGGTCTTTGGAACGAAAAGTGAATCTAATCTAAAGTTCGATCTTCCATGGACTTTGCTGTAATGATCTGACGAGAACCATCAAACCATACGAATGATGGTTACTTTTGTATGAAAATTTGTGGAGATACTTTTACAATATTTGTTTATAAACCAAAATGTAAAATGTTTGCCAGATATCAGTTGGCCGATCAAAGATAAGTAAGAGCACTCATAGGCTCTGAAAGACAATGACATAATTATACTCTTCGATTATTAGCTTTAGTAGTTCTGTTCTGTTCTTGTGATAGCCTTCTACTTACGTTTCAAATATAGGCTTTAATAATAAAATGGGAAGGTAATGTTAATCAAAACTCAGGGAAAAGTTGTGATCTAAATGACAATAGATTTATTCATCCTTAACATCACAAGACAACAAAAATGACTAAAGAAGCGTCACACAACCATTTTTATTTGACCAACGCTTTCACTAACATGGGGTCTATGGTGGACAAAATGATCAGCTGGGGATCGACACACCACACTAACCGGACACCAATCGCTTTATCTGACTTCATACACGTGAATCCAAGTTATGGCACAAAAACTACGCCACCATCAAACATACTTATTCTACCATTCCAAAAAAGAAAATATGGTTTGATAGAACAGGGTACTGAGAAAAATATATTGGAGCCCTACGCCGTAGCAGCGAATATCTGCTGGTTGGGGCGTCATACCACGATGCGTTCGGTGACTGAAGTCATGGACGGCGGCAATGTGTTATTAATGGCGCGCACCTGAAAAATGCAGGTACGCGGTCTCGCATTCGGTTAATTCGGAATGCAGGTACTTTCCTACGAGCCTCTGAAACCCCGGTTGATTCCAGATTGCAGGTGGACCCGTTTGCTGGTCTCCCAACCAATCTGACTCCGTGCCACAACTATGCGTGACGGAATGTGTCACACGTTTAGACGGCCGACTCAAGACAAATAAGTACACCCACACATCACTTCTTGTGTGCGTGATGATAGAAGCAGTACCTCTGATGGTTCAGAAGGTGACTGGCACAGGCTCTAATTGTAAGTGGCAAACTCGCAAAGGATGCAAGTCTCACTGTTTAGGTACTTAAAAAAAATGTTCGAATGTGTGTAAAATCTGATGGGACTTGACTGCTAAGGTCATCAGTCCCCTAAGCTTACACACTACTTAACTTAAATTATCCCAAGGAGAAAAACATACACCCATGCCCGAGGGAGGACTCAAACCTCCACCGGGACCAGCCGCACAGTCCAGGACTGCAGCGCCTAAGACCGCTCGGCTAATCCCGCGCGGCGTTTAGGTAGAGACATGCAGTTCTTTATTAGTGAAGTGCCGGTACAATAGTGCTTCTCTTTCTGTCCGCTTTCCTCCTCAGCTCGGTAGCAAAAGCCCATTTACGTCTTAGACTTCACCCACTTTAGCACAAGCCAGTCACGAGCCGAAGCACAGCATTCGAAGCTCTGAGAGTGCCCCTTGCTCTGCATACACCCATCTGGCCAATCACTTTAAAGTTAATTGGGAGAAAAGGAAAAAAAGATTTAGCTTCGTAGCTTCTTTCCCACGAATTTAGGCTGTGTCTTTTGCTAACAACATGACCAGTATGGAACCACACCCCTCCATGAAAAGATTGTTATCTCCCCTGTTGCGTCCATTTCAAAGTTTCCAAAGAACGGCCATAAACTCGCTAAGAGCCTCATTCTTTCACAAATATGTTTTGTAACAGAGTCTGGATGTCTGGGCGCCACTGACCTGTCCCTCGGAAATTCGCAGAATGCTCACAGTTGTTTTGTCGGCTTCCTGCCTAACAAGGGCCCATCCTCTGCTTTATTGCCGGTCTACAATTCGCTGGCCATTGCAGCGGCAACTTCTCGGCGCTAGGCAGTCTACCTGGACACGGCTGCCTCCCGACCAGTGCCAACCAATGTATTGCACAATGAGACCGCGGAACTCGGCCGTCCAGAAATGTTTCCACTAAGGTTCCGCAGAAAAAACGCGCTTCCCTTGGCCCACCGTCGCGTTGCGCTTTTACTGCAGTCGTTTAGATCGGCACCCTATTCCTTTAAACACAGGTAAAGCTTACCGTTATTCCTCCCCTAGAGCACGCAAGCAAGCGCATTAACCACTGCCCACCATTTCATCATGATGTGTGAAGTCAAATGGAAATAAAGATCATATTCCCTAAGAACACGAAGCAGCATAACACCGAATCAGAAGAGAGTGTGCCCTGCAATCTCTCACTTGTTCGTCATAAAGTGTAGATGTATATGTAAAGCCTGGTACTATATTTACGAAATTTTACTTGAAGAATCACCAGTTTAAGCCACCGCGTTTATCAATATTTATGGACGCCTAATAACACATTCTCCTTCGCGACGGCGCAGTACAAAAATGGAGGTAGGTGAACATGTCCTTTCCTTCCTTTGTGGCTGCCATTTTCATTTTTTTTAAATTGGTCATTTGCTGCGACACTAGTACCGGCAATCTTCATCATTTCTATTTTTCCAACGAAATCCAATTCCCTTTGTTATAATTTTTGTCTGATTCTTATTTCCACCATAACCGATATTCTTTGCAACCAGGCCACAAGGGAAGGCAAATCCAAGGAAAAACGTGCGTCTACATCTCTCGTATATTCGTCATATGTGAGTGACTTTTACAGAAATTACAATTTATTACTATCATCCCCAAATGCTGCAGTTGTTAGACAGCCCACTCACTCGCGAATGTACGCGCCTTTTCTCGTTGTTGCAGCCAGACTGGTGTTAAATATTACTTATATTTTATTAATATTCTGTGGTATTGTTTCCACTTGCGTATATTGTTATTGCCGCAACGCTGCTTCAGGGCGAGAATTATTACTCAACTTTATAATTAAAGCCATTTTCCAATTTACTGCACCGACTGGAGAAATAATCGGTAAGATTAAAAAACCAACGAAGAAGGTAAATTACAGACTTCATTGACACATGGTATTTCCAGGAAGAAAAGGTCTTCCTTGACGTATCCTAGCATATCGTCAGCCTTGCAACCAGTGCCTCACGGAGACAGACTGACTGTTTCTGTCCCACCTGACTGTGATAGCGACGAGGCCGGCAGTGAAACTAGTGTTCCACCACCACCACCTTCAAAACCAAGTTCTTCGAAATATCTTTATTTTGTGTGTAACGATGAGTGTACAGAGATTCACAAAATAAAACGTGTGGACTTAATGACACAGTGAGAGATCTGGAATCGACGAAAGGTAAAGCTGAACTGTTGGCGTCAATAAAACAGTGGAATTCTCTTGTTAAAACGTTAAATGTAACCTTGTTCAGTAACCACTACACGCCATTCCTTCCGTTTTTCGAAAGTGAACAGAACTAGGTATTTTGCAGTGATGTACGGTAACTAGTGACAGCTATGGGCATTGACTATAAAAGTGATCAGTGGAGATTGTTCATCGACTTCTCCAAAGTAAGTCTCAGGGATGAGCTATTGCAAAATGGCAACGTGTTACCATCGATTCCGACTGGTTATGCTCCTTGCACGAAATAAACATATGATAACATGAAACATCTTATTGCAGTTGAACTATGAAAAGTTTAAATGGCAGATTTCCGGGAATCTGAAAGACATAGACTTATTACAGGGGCTACAACACCGCTGTACTGAAGTTTGTTGCTTCCTGTACCTCTGGGACTCTGGGATAGGTGCACCAAACCACTTCATCATAAGAAGAAAGATTCAGCTAATCGTCAATCATTTGAACCACGATCTCACATGTTATCCCTGAAGGACTTCTCGAATCCAAGATTATAGTTCTCCCTCCTCTTCATATAAAATTGGACATTATGAAAAACTTCATTAAGGCCATGGACAAAACTGGGGAAGCATTTCTCGGTTTCGCGAGGAATTTCCACGTCTTAATAAGGTAAAAATAAAAGAGGGAATTTTCGTGGGTGCCCAGACACGCAAGCTGTACAAAGATGAGCATTTCAACACCGTTCTGACAGGTAATCAAAAGGTAGCTTAGGAAACATTTGTTCAAGAGTCAACGAACCTTTCAGGAAACACGAAGGCAGAAAACTATATTGGATCTTGTGGCAATTCTTCTGTGCTGATACGGTAGACTGGAGTGCAACATGTCCTTAAAGTTACATTTCCTGGATTCGCAATTGAACTTGTTTCCTTCTATGTTAGCCGATTACTGCTGGACACTAATCAGGGAATCAACAACAGAAAACTACAAAATCCTTCAGTGACCTTTCTCCGAGGGATAACAGCAACGTAAATATATGAATAAGTTTATACAGGCAATAACGTAAGGTTATCATAACTTCAAAACTAGAGCTAATCTTGCATTTTAATTAACATTTTCGTTATCAGCACCAAAACATAAAGATTAGCTGTTTTAATGCTAATTACACAAAAAGTAAAATTTTGTTCGCCAGTGTCGTTTATGTTAACTTGTTTCTAATGTAATAATTGAAACTTTATGACTACTTGTCGTATTTGCTCACAAAGAAAATGTCTAAATTTATTGCAGGTATCAAAGAGAGAACTGCTAATGATATAAAAAGTAACGGCGCTTACTATTTTTTCAGTAACAATTCATCGTCTAATAAACCTCGATTCTGAGCATATTTTTCGTCTCGTTAGCTCGTATTTCGCTTGTAGCACGTTCAATAAAATATGCCGTACCGATTTCATGCTGCTGATGTCAAGACCACAAATTAGCGAGACCGGAGGCCCGCACACGTGGTGACGATGTGGAAAATAATTATGACGTTTTCTGTTACATTATTCCTGAAAAACAGACTGAGAAACATTGAAATTTTAGGTAATTTATTGCGTACTGTATAATTAACATCCAAGTTCAGCTTCATTACAGCTTCCTAATTAGGACTCTTTAAGGCCATGAGTCATTAAAATTGCAACGCTATAACGCGCCAGTGTAAAATAGGACGGAAACATGGCGGTCGACATGTAAAGGGACTAGCAACATAAATCCAACGAGCTCTAGAACGAAACAAGAGTACCATAAACCAATTATCAAGTAATTAAAAGTACCGTACTGGCCCTAACAAAAGCCGCACCTGAACGTAAATTTCGTCCTTCATTTTTGCGGTGAAACATAGTGGGGGAACATAGTGGGGGAAAAATTGTCACGTTGTGCGTTCAAAAGCATATGGTCACTCTCAACCACATGTTTTTAATGTTGTTATGTAAATAACTTACAAAAATGTACCAAGCTCTTTACCTGCCGGCATTTGTTTCATGGCTCTCAGAATATTGGTCACACACCCCAATGTACGCTGTCGTCGCAATCATCGAGGGCA
Organism: Schistocerca americana; assembly: GCF_021461395.2. NCBI lineage: Eukaryota > Metazoa > Arthropoda > Insecta > Orthoptera > Acrididae > Schistocerca > Schistocerca americana. Next base: position 858,784,010 of record NC_060120.1, read on the forward strand.
TTGTACTCACAGTACTTCTTTTTTTATAGATTGTCGCGATACTCTGCAGCTTGTAGAGATAATGCACTCACACGAAAGCTGACTCACAAATTTTTAATGTAAGCACATAGAGGTGAGTGGATGATTCCCTTCTGAAAGCCAATCGAAGTAGTGTTTGGGAGCACATTTAAGAATAAATGTGTTCCAGGCCGAGAAGGAACCTTGTCGCCGGGTCAGATGATGGCGAGGTATGGTTACCACTGACAGTGATCAACATCTTAAGTAATAAATTATTTTCGCATAGCTCAACAAACTTCCACAGATGTACAGGAAAGAAATATACCATGCACGGTTATTGGATTGACAACAAATGAATGGCTCCGTTAAGTACATCTTCGTCAGACCGACGACTGCATTATATGTAGAAATGCTCTTGATACAGGGTGACAATTTTTGAACTACACAACTCCTCCCATAACCATCGTTCACCGCCTGACATCTTTTACCCGAGGTGCACCGCAGTTGCCCGGTGCCGGTTTTGGGTAGCACCATTTAGCGATGCACGGTATTCTGTAGCCACGAAGGCTCGTGAACAGTTTACACACATAGCCGTTTCGGAAATGCTTCCACCCTTGACGTCGAAGCGAATGTTCATGCCCTTTTGGACGTCAGACAAATCGCTCTGTCCCGAAATACGGCACCGACTGCACTGTTTTCCTCTTCCCCCTGCCATAATTTATGCAGGGTGACAATTATTGAACTATATAAAAAAAACATAAATTAGTTACCAACAACGTATAAAGGCACATTTGCTTGCCGTGCGTGAGTTTCCTCGGAAACGCGAAATCTTAATTAAATAATTAATCTCTGACAAATAAATAAAGCCTATGGCACAGAACTGCAGCGCTATGCCGCTGATAAAACAGAATACAATTATGGCACTCTTATGTTTCATTAAGAAGGAGGAGGTCGAGGAGAATAGCTGAGGCTGGAAGCACGTATATTTTATTAACTGGCACACCGCCATATTTGATATTATATAAAAACACTGCGAGTTGCAATCCTACTAGGCACTCGATTCTGTAAAGAATTTATATTTGTGGAAGTGAGTAGAATTATTTAACTGTAGGCTTATTCGTTGAATATATGTGATTTAACTAACTGTGTATTAAACTTTTTGTTTAGTAGACAGTCACCTCTGTACGACGTATTGACATGGCTGGCAAAGTATTCTAATACTGAGATTTAGATTTTGAGTCCGCACCTACCGCAACAGTCTTTGGAAATAATTTAAATACGAAGTCCGATTATTTGAGTCTTATTTCACGGTCAACTACGAATAACATTGCACTTACGAAAAAGCCATTGTCAAGCGGCTGATACCAAATAATTAAACGTCCACGTTCCAGATAAGCAAATATAAATTACAACCAATCACTATCATAAATATACAATAATTAATATTTATATTTAATTTTATTTATTTATTTATTTTATATTGGCGACTGCGTGTCGGACTTGTTATTTTGTCATTTGTTACATTGTTCTCTTTGTTTCATGTGAAAAATCAACTTTCTGGACCTGGACTTGAATATATGAGAAATAACAAAAATCTGAAGATATTTTCCAATTCTAAAATTTTGCGGAAGGCGCAACGAAGCTTCCAGCAAAATAAGGTAAGACGCAGCATCTTTGCATTGGCAGGTTTGACCAGACGCATAATTCAGTGTATTAGCTCTTCAGTAGATTCTGTAGTATTTCTTTCGCGCGTAGCAGTTTTCAGTGATAAATTTCATTCTCAGTGCTTTTCCTTAAACAATAACTTCTGCAACAATACCTATACACGAGTGTGCAATATGGCCGACTTCTGTACGATACGGTGTAACATGGCCAGCAGCCATTAACTATAATCCCATATTCAGTTTACATTTTTAAATTAACAAACAGCCATTGTTGCTACGAGCGATTCATGTTCAACTGCATTTTATTTTAAAACCAGTGTCAAACTTTATTTTCTTGAAGCATATCTTACGTGTGGCATGGTCCTAACTGGAAAACAATACGCAAAGATAGAACAGCAAAGACACTATTCAGACGCAATCCGACTCGGACGAGAGACAAATGTTTCAAAATGACTTTACGACAGCAACCGGTAGTGATGATTCATCAAATATTGACGCAAGTGTTAACGGAAATTTTGACAATAGGCCGTCCACCACAAAAATTTCAAAGTCTCAGTCAGAGCCCATGTTAATACATGACGTCACGTCTAATGACGCGGCGGGGGCAGATACCTTGCAAACAGCAAACATTGCCAGCATGTTACAAATGCTAATGAAACAAAACGCAGAAAATATGGCAACCTTGAAGACACAAAATGAACAGTTAAAGACACAAAATGACGAAATTAAATCTGATCTCACAGCAATCAAGACAGGTAATGACACTTTATGTAAACGTGTGGAACTTATAGACGCCAAACTGACCAAACAGATGACTGAACTCAGTACGAAATTTTCCAAGCTTAATACGATACAAGAAAAGACTACAAATGACGTAGTACTTTTACAGACACAAGTAAAAAACCTTAATGTCAGGTGTGAAGCTCTTACTGAACAAATTCAAACATATCCTTCAGTACACGATAACCTTGAGAAACGAAATACTGACGTGCAGAATAAATTTGACGATGTTGAACAACACCTGACTGACATCTTACAATCTGATGCCACAGCTCATTTTCAAAATATTAATAAAGAATTTCATGATTGGGTAGAGAACAAAGACAAACATTTTGATAGATGCATACGTGAAAATTTACCAACAATTGTGCACGACTCCGTAGCGAAATACATCACTAATAACAAACAGCTGATTAGTGACGCAGTACAGTCTGTCACTGCACCAATGACAATTCACCGATCAACCACAGTCTGAATGTAACGAAAATATCAGTCAAAATGTACAGTTCAGAAACCACTATACATAAGAGTATGACGCACACATACCGCACACGACAAACACACAAGAACAAAACACACCACGACATCAACACATACCACGACGTGCAAACACAAACACAAGCTATTATCATGGTAAACCACAGCAACATTATCGTAATTACTCGCCATCTGAACATTACAGTAATTACAGTGGAACAACTCCATATCATAATGCAAAGGAAGAAGAAAGATTAATAAAATACAGGCAATTTCAGACTTTTATCCCAGAAAAACGAACCATTCATCCGGTGATTTTTCTTAAATCTTTTAGTAACGCATTTCCACGCACTTGGAGTGACCGGAAAAAGATTTCATATATTGTCGGTTACATCCAAGGCGATGCAGCTGTCTGGGCATACAGTCAAGCTGACGTATGTACCACGTCCAGTGAGTTTGAGCGTGCCTTTCTGAACAAATTCTGGTCGCAATCCGTCCAGGAGCGACTCAGAAGACAAATTTTAGAACCTGAAACTTTTAACAGTAAAAATGGTAACTTACGCAGATATTTTGAAAAATACTTGAACATGGGACATTTTTTGGACGAACCAGTCGCAACACGTGATATACTCCGTGCGTTGAAGGCCAAATTGCCTTTCAACATTAAAGAAAAACTCTTACATGTTCCGGATGACGATCCAGATTATTTTTTAACAGCTTTAGATTCGGTTGACATGTTACTAGAAGATCAGCGCTTCGCGCGGCAAAACAGCAGCCGCAATGTTTATATTAGTGGTATGCAAAACATGCAGGCTTGCCAACTCAATTCTGGCGCGCCGACAGTTGGATACGCGGTACAGCAAAAACAGCCAACTCACATGCCGTCTCAATACGGAAATCAAAATCAACACGCGTATTCCAATACAAACAACAGTTACAACAGTAATGACACTTCATGCGGCAATCCATACAAAAGGCGCCGCGGTAATAACAACAACAACAACAACGGTAACAACGGATACGAATATAACAACAAAAACACAAACAGAAATAGAAATAATAATAACTACGAGCCAGACAGCATCAAGGCTGGACTCGTAGCGATCAATACTGTCATTCAAACACTGCTACACCACAGCAACCAATAGGACAAAATTGGAGCATACCTTACGACCGATAGGTAAGTCATAATGCGCAACAGCAACAGCAACTGCAAAAGTTTGGAGATCACAACAGGCAATATCCGAATGTGAATATAATAGAAGTGACAACTGATACACAACCTCAGTCTGTGTCAGTACCTAATACAAATGCTGATCCAACAAACTAGAAACAGTCACTTCTATGCCCCGGGTCGTGGCTGAAGAATTTTTGGGGGGCGACTTCAATGTTAATCAGTTATTTGACACCACCATTGAACAACAAAATATTGATATACCTAATAATTCTAAACAAAAACTACCTGTTTTATTTATAAGATACAACCACAATGACAATATATCAGATGAACTTTTGCAAGACAGTACACAATGTCGTTCAAACACAAATGAAATTGTTTTAGCATCTACTATTGGTGTAGTAGGTGGGATTCCAAATACTGTTACCTTAGATACAGGTGCAACTGTGAGCGTTTTGTCTTTTAATTTCTATAAAAAGATGTGTGAATTCGAGTTTGTGCCTGAGTTTCCCGCCCAAAATTGTAAAATAACTACTGCTCTAGGTAATAAGTCATGTAGGGTTAAGAAGCAAGATTTTGTAAACATTAAAATAGGTAATGGGACCGTACAATGGCCATTCCTGGTTGCACAAAACCTTGTGACAAATTGCATATTAGGATTAGATATTATGGGCGAGAAGGACTGCATTATAGACTTCTCCAAAGGTAAATGTATTTTAAATGATAAAGGCAGTGTAATTATTATTGATTTGGACAGGAGAACTCTAAAGCATGACAAACACTGTACAGGGTACAAGGTTCAGTTAGTACTTGACAATGACATTCAAGACACGCACACGCACTCATCTGACACAGAGCTAATGGACTTGAAAACATTGCTTGATCATAAGATAAATGAAGCTACAGCTCTCAGTGTACATGAACGTATGAAATTACAGGAAGTGTTATCCAAATATTTACAAGTTTTTACAAAACGATTAGGTGTTATCAACACATATGTATACAAGATTGAAGTTAAGCCTTTAATGAAATAAAAAAATATTTATTTATTTATTATGTAAAAATGATAACGAATGAAAATGGATGAAAAGGGGGAAGAAATGTTGCTTTAAATATTTTTGTTATTTACTCTATCAGTACGAACTTTGTTGTAGAACCCCTTATTTACGTGTGGTAATAAAAATTCATTTAGACAGAATTAAGCACATTTAAAATTACGTGAACCTTAACAACCCTCTCATGTTGATAAATTCATATTAACTGATTAAGAACGTTTAGTTGAAAATTGTATAAAATAAATTTTTTACGTATTTCGGCCTTGACACACATTTTCTAAATGCAATGGTTTTTTTTAATATTTACTGAATTCTTTTCCAGCGTTAGCTATGGAACATAAGACTGTCTCTGTTAGCATAAAATGGTTAAATATTGCCAAGCCGACCTGAACGTTTAATTATCATTGACAAAACACACTTCACTATACGTTTAAGTTATTTGCTTTAGAAATTGAAAGAGCCAACAGATTAACAACTTCAACGATCATTATCCGCCTCTGAATGCACAAATGTAAAACCAGTAATAAATTCCATCAGCCTCAGGATCGCTGTAAAAGAAAAATATTTCGTAATTCACTGCTAATTTTAACTGCTCCCGATTTACGGGTTTGGTTAATTTTTTTAGCGGAACAATTTTTTAAATGTGCCGCCGCTTCAAATCGTTCGGTCGTGGCACAGCCCAGCAACACCAACGATAATCGCTAAAAATGCTGAAAATTCTTTAAAGAAATATTATAGATGACATGGGCAAGCTAATTTACATTAGTAATACACGATTTTGATAAACTATAATGTATTTAGACCACCACAATAATTAAACTTACATTACTTTGTAATTTCTCCTCTAATGGCGGCTAAAGATAGATACAGACAAAAGAAGTCTATTCATTCATAAAATGCTACGTCACAGGTTCCTCTCTCCCTCAGCTCTCGAGGAAGACGACAAAGAATGCACATTATGAATTCCTATTTATACTGTTGCTGATTGTTAATGTCTCTTTGTAATCTTACAACATTATTTTCCTCTGTGGCTGTATTTTACATTTTTTTATCGCAGATATTAACATATTTCGCAATTACTTTATGAGTATTGAAATATTACAATCATAAATACATCGAGAATATTATTACAGAAAATATTACAATAATAACGAATGTCCTTTATACAAAATTAAATAATTTTTTTTGTTAAACAATTACAGTACATACGAATTGCCTCATAGTGGCGTACATAGTACAATTAAATGTCATTTCATTTTATTAATAGTGTGTGTGCTGCCAGGGAACGTTGCATTGCCCCCTGGCAGCATTTGGCAAAGAGTTTCTATACTTTGACACAATGGTGCCAGTAACGTTTTTTACAATTCTGTTTTTTTTATGGAATGGCTCTTTTAATTAGTCCCAGGGTTATATATGTTCATGGCTCCCCCATTTGGGCGAAGGCAGACAGGAAACCTGGGCAAAACTGTGCCGGAGCCCAGCCATCCCAGTTGGTTCATGATTAATCTTGTCTCTTTAACAGTTATTCTTTTGAAATGATTTAGCAGTTTGTCATCAACGGTTACATAATATCACAGACACATACAGTTCAACGAAAGTTTGTCGTGTGTGTTTAACAACTCGTAATTATCATTTTTGCGATATATTGCAAGGTCACTTAGTTTTTTGAAATCATTTATTACAACGTCACTTTTCATAATGTTCTCACTACCTACGTGTTACAACTCCATCTCCTACAGTTGTTAGTGTTCATTTTCTCTCGCCAATTTACGGGTATACATAATAAGTGTTCAATATTTGTCAAAAATTGATTCATTGACATGTTATGCAGTTTGTGTAAATATTTTGGAATATGTCAATAATGCTGTAGTTGGTGAGCGGTGCGGAATGATTGTTGAGCGGCGCTCGGCGCGGCGCGTCGGCTCCGTGTAGGTCACCGCCCCCGGTGTTGACAGCTACGGCGCGGAGAGGCGTGTGGCTGTCTGGTCTGCTACGGACTGCTGCATCCGCTGCATGGCTGAAGTAGCCGGATGCGCGTTGTATATCAGCTCGCCCGTGTGACATCTTTTTGCAGTGCTCCAGCAAACATGCAACAAGTTCACAAACAGTGTACTATCCTTATGGGCATTTTTCCTGCTGTGGGAAAGAACGCACACAGTTATTGGCAGTTATTATTCAGTAGGCCTTCACTAGTCTGGTTTGCACAATGTTTCGTTGTCACAGTAACACGTTTTATGGGCACACAATATTTTTTACCATGTCATGACTTGTCATTAGTCCCGCGCAAGTTTTCACCTTAGAACAAAATGTATCTCTGTAGTCAATGCGCTTTCCTGGCGTCCCTTGACACACAAAGAGTTATAGTTTGACACTAGCTTGGTCCACCGTCTGTTATCGGCTCACTGTTCGTGTCGTGTTAGTTCCTTGTCCACTTGCACACACGGCGATGATACAGTTTCTTATTGCTTGTTCAAAACAACCTCGTGACGTATTGTTGCAGTTTTAACAGTCACTGTCTGTCTCTGCCACACAATACTGCACTTTTGTTTAAGTTTTTTTCAGTTACAATGTCCGTTGTGCAATTTTTTGTAACAGCACATTCGTAACTTCTTTGTTCGCTCTTTACCAAGGTGTGTGATAATTGCGTACATGGTAACAAATATTAAAATTTCGTATTAGTTTGCCCAAAAATCATCTATATTTATGTTCGAGTAGATTTTATTTGTGCATTCCAGCCGGATTCAGGCATATTGTTCAATACCTCCTTTGAAATTATGTCTCACTTTACTTGCAAGGTCCTACGTAACTACAGTGTAGTCTCTGTAGGCTAAAATTGACTTAGACTGTATCAGGCTAGCTCTTTTTACTGATTCGATCTGCACATGCTTCAATTGAAGCTTCTTTGTGCTTAACTTTGCGTTACTTAAATTTGCAATAAGTTTGCCTCCCGTGGTGCCCTCGGGTCACTACTGGGTGCATTACTCTTATTGATAATACTGGTTTGAAAATAAAGTTCTCAGGGTCTCATATTATTGATATTATTCTGGGTTCGAATCTGTTAATCTGACAGCTACACATATATACATATATATAATAGAAAAGACTGTACCAAGAAATATTTCAAGTGTGACACACACATAGAATATTATGCAGTGCACAAACTAATCAGTACTAAAATGTTCCTCCTGACTGATCTCTGTCGCAATTTAACACTACAAATAATTGCACTAATCAGGTTATCTGTGCAGACAATTAGAGCATGTTTAAGCTAACACTAATTAAAAAGAAGACATAACACAAATAATCATAAACAAAAGAGAAAGTCAATCATATTCTTATAACTAAATACTTCTACACCAGTACATTATCTCTACAGATCACACATCATTAATGTTCATTCATTTCCAAAAGTATGGTGTACCTTTTTACACATAACACATAGGACTATTAGCCATTTATTGTAGGAATATTATCACATCCTTACGCGGATACAGTCCCCGTACTCTCCCTGCGTGGGGATCTGCTAAGAGATAGCTACTATTTCCTTCTTGGACCAAGGAATGGAGTATGAGGCTCGACAGTACGTTTTGTGAGGCTTCACCTCGATATTGTATTGATATCCCTTAACAATTCCTGGTCGTTCTGAAGATACATCTGCATAGTTAGATAATAACTGTACCAAATCCTGCTGTTGCATTGAGTTCAAATTTTCGGACTGTGATACTTTGTTCACAAGTGCGTCCACATTTCCTTTTAATTGATCACCTTGTACGTCTGGATAATAGAGATTTTGTCCTAGAGAATGATTGTCTAAATGTAGTATCCACTGATTCCTACATTTTATGTTAATAGCATTACAATTAGGCACAGGTACCTCTCAGATCTGAGCATGGACAATTCTGTCCTCCTACCCGCGTTCATCAAACTTAATTTTCCCCGAGAAAGGTCGATTACTGCGTACCTTTCTCTCAAAAAATCTACCCCCAAAATGCAGGCTACCTTTAAACCCTTTACTACCAGGAACGAGCATGCTATGGCTTCTCCCCCTATATACATCTCTACCCGCACTTGGAGTTTAATTATTTGTCGCTGTGCACTGATGGCTCCAGTGACATTGGAATTGTTCGCAGGAAAAGTCAGCATACGCTTTTCTTTCCCCAGTACTCTGAATAAGTCCATACTCATGACACTGACAGTAGCACTTGTATCTACGATTGCTTGCACATCAACATTGTTAATTTTGATCTCTATTATCGCTTGTACTTTGTCTTTGTGCTCCTTTATGCACGTGGGTGGTTCAGTTATTAATTCATGTCCCATCTGTACCCCGTCATTATACCTGAGGATACAGATTTCCGATTTTTTGTTCTGTGTCGGGCTGCTCTCACTCCAAACCTCAGCCGACGATGGAGAGCGTATCTCGGCTGAATCTAGTTTGTTGGATTATTACTGGTGGATGGGTGTGGCTGCTCTGTGTCGCTGACCTCCACTATGTGTAAGTTGTGTTGCGTCGGCCGCCACGGTTGCGCAATTGGCGCATTTTGTGGTGGCGGTCGGTTATTGTCATATCTTTCACTGTTTTGCCGGTCCGGACTGGGCCTCTGGTTCTGTGGCCAAGTTCGGTTTGCATCGTTATAGATATTGGTGTTCCACGGCCCCCTGGCATTTTTCCATCTACTATTGCTTGGTGGGCCTGTTTCATATCGGTCATCGAACCTCCTTTTCCGATCATTGTTCACCGGCGGACTATTGCCGTTCCGGTCTCTACCTCTATTCCCGTTTTGCACATAATCTTGTCTCCTATTGTTACCTCCGCCGTTTCCATTATTTGGTGGAGGCGTGTTATTTCGACCATTTCTGTAACCGTTTCCGTTACTTAGCCACCTGGATATTATCTACTCTTTCGCTCAGTTCTTGCACTGCTTTGGGTTTGGTTTCATAGTTTTGTCTCAAACTAACAATCTCACTTCACTTTGCATAGCTTCCAAAGATTGCATTAACTGCAAGTCTCTCTCATGCTGGCATCGATCACGCTCTGCTTGTTTAGCATCACGTTCAGTTTCTCGTTCTGCATGCATAGCATCACGTTCTCTATCGCGTTCTGCTTGCATACGTTCAAATTCAGTTACCAATCTCTGGTCACGCTCTGCTTGTTCATGCACAAACGTAGCTTGGAAATTGAGCATGCGCTCGAACATAACCCTTAATGATTGCACTTCTGACACCTCACCACTCTCTGGTCCGTGTCTAGAGCTTGTAGGTGGCACAGTATTTCTGCTTTCAACCGAATCACTGGCTGGCAGTGGCAACATTTCTTGCCCTTCTGCCCCAAGATTCTCACATTGTACTTCCTGAACTACGCCACTAACATTACTTTGTGCCCCACTTTCTAACTCGGTATCACTGCTTGCTAACTGTTGTTCATTATCCACGATTATATTTTTCTGACTACGCAATCTAACCATAGTCAACAAAAGAAACAAAATCTGAACTAAATATCCTAACAATCAAGTTTCACTGACATAATCACACAAGAAATGGTCATTTGTTGAGACACACTTATTATATACTACGATGACTAACTACCCAAATGTCCTGTTATTTAAAAAAAAAGAACACTACCAACAAGCACACCACTAATGATCCGAGGACACTGCACTGAGGCTGCTTTACTACCCACAGGACAACTACACTGTAGCTTTACCTTTTGGTGATCTATCTTGGGTGCAGCTGCCCCCTGGTATTGTGGTAGGTAATTAAGTTTTTGATATAATGAGCTCTCTTCTTCAGCTTGCCTCTGGATATATAGTGTTCTCATGCAAAAAATCATATACAGGTATTTACCACACAATACTTGTTAGGCAATACGTACAATACATGAAAAAATTATTAATTGTTCTCCAACAAAGTTCGACTACAATAATTCCCTAATTATCTCATGGGTATTTTGTGGCCACTGTTTATTCGATCCCCGCGTTATTGGGCGCCAATTTAATGAAATAAAAAAAATATTTATTTATTTATTATGTAAAAATGATAACGAATGAAAATGGACGAAAATGGGGAAGAAATGTTGCTTTAAATATTTTTGTTATTTACTCTTTCAGTACGAACTTTGTTTTATAACCCCTTATTTACGTGTGGTAATAAAAATTCATTTAGACAGAATTAAGCACATTTAAAATTACGTGAACCTTAGCAACCCTCTCATGCTGATAAATTCATATTAACTGATTAAGAACATTTAGTTGAAAATTGTATAAATTTTTTTACGTATTTCGGCCTTGACACACATTTTCTAAATGCAGTGGTTTTTTTTTAAATATTTACTGAATTCTTTCCCGGCGTTAGCTATGGAACATAAGACTGTCTCTGTTAGCATAAAATGGTTAAATATTGCCAAGCCGACCTGAACGTTTAATTATCATTGGCAAAACACACTTCACTATACGTTTAAGTTATTTGCTTTAGAAATTGAAAGAGCCAACAGATTAACAACTTCAACGTTAATTATCCGCCTATGAATGCACAAATGTAAAACCAGTAATAAATGCCGTCAGCCTCAGAATCGCTGTAAAAGAAAAATATTTCGTAATTCACTGCTAATTTTATCTGCTCCCGATTTACGGGTTTGGTTAATTTTTTTAGCGGAACAATTTTTTAAATGTGCCGCCGCTGCAAATCGTTCGGTCGTGGCACAGCCCAGCAACACCAACGATAATCGCTAAAAATGCTGAAAATTCTTTAAAGAAATATTATAGATGACATGGGCAAGCTAATTTACATTAGTAATACACAATTTTGATAAATTATAATGTATTTAGACCACCACAATAATTAAACTTACATTACTTTGTAATTTCTCCTCTAATGGCGGCTAAAGATAGATACAGACAAAAGAAGTCTACTCATTCATAAAATGCTACGTCACAGGTTCCTCTCTGTCTCAGCTCTCGAGGAAGACGACAAAGAATGCACATTATGAATTCCCATTTATACTATTGCTGATTGTTAATGTCTCTTTGTAATCTTACAACATTATTTTACTCTGTGGCTGTAGTTTACATTTTTTTATCGCAGGTATTAACATATTTCGTAATTACATTATGAGTATTGAAATATTACAATCATAAATACATCGAGAATATTATCACAGAAAATATTACAATAATAACGAATGTCCTTTATACAATATTAAATAATATTTTTTTGTTAAACAATTACAGTACATACGAATTGCCTCATAGTGGCGTACATAGTACAATTAGAAATCACACCTGAACAGAAAATAAAAGAAGTATTGACTACCCTGACACATCACGCACAGATACGAAAGAAACATCACAAAAACATAATAAAGAGAAAACAAAAATTCAAGGCAGGAATGCTTGTACTACTTCGTACTCATCATAAATCTGTTGTACTCAAACGACGCAATGCTAAGTGGCGTCTGCTATATGAAGGACCTTATATTATTGTTAACATACCGCATCCTGGTGAATATCTGTTACAACATCCTAGAAGTAACAAAATTATTGGGCCATACGCACCCCGAGATCTTAGAGCATTTCATGCTAAATAATGTCAAAGTCATATCCATGAAAACATTGCTAAGCAACTCGCAAAACTCTGTTTGCTACAACATAGATAATAAGTAGTATAGAAATTTTCGTTTCAGCTGTACCAGTGACGCAGTTGAAGACAGAAGAACTTTTCTTTCAACGCCGCGGCTCTACCAAGGAGACTGAATATTAAAGTAAAATTTATGATTACGTAGCAGTGAATGATATATTAATTTTTCACGGAACATTTGTGACTGTAGGTACCACTGACTTGGTATGACACCTGACGAACCGACAGACGTCATCTGTGAAGGGACCTTTTACTTCGAGAAATAGATTAGACGCACATCTCTCAGCAAGAAAAGCATCTACCAGTAGCCAAGGCCACACAGACACTATACACACACGCACAAAACGCGAGGAATCTAACAGTATTCCGTCTCTTATTATTTTGAATATTTATTGAGCAGTGAAAACGCCTGGTCTTGCCTACTGATGTGATGAATGTTGTGTCTAACCTATCTTAATTTCAGATGACATCACAAAAAACATCGATAAAATTCCAGCAAAACCGTTAAAGAGAACGTAAATATCTGCAATTCATGTAATCAAATGTGACATAATGTAATAATTTATAGCTATGTAATGATGATGTAAACATGTTTATGTATAACTGTATTATGTTTATGCTAAGAAAATACACTCCTGGAAATTGAAATAAGAACACCGTGAATTCATTGTCCCAGGAAGGAGAAACTTTATTGACACATTCCTGGGGTCAGATACATCACATGATCACACTGACAGAACCACAGGCACATAGACACAGGCAACAGAGCATGCACAATGTCGGCACTAGTACAGTGTATATCCACCTTTCGCAGCAATGCAGGCTGCTATTCTCCCATGGAGACGATCGTAGAGATGCTGGATGTAGTCCTGTGGAACGGCTTGCCATGCCATTTCCACCTGGCGCCTCAGTTGGACCAGCGTTCGTGCTGGACGTGCAGACTGCGTGAGACGACGCTTCATCCAGTCCCAAACATGCTCAATGGGGGACAGATCCGGAGATCTTGCTGGCCAGGGTAGTTGACTTACACCTTCTAGAGCACGTTGGGTGGCACGGGATACATGCGGACGTGCATTGTCCTGTTGGAACAGCAAGTTCCCTTGCCGGTCTAGGAATGGTAGAACGATGGGTTCGATGACGGTTTGGATGTACCGTGCACTATTCAGTGTCCCCTCGACGATCACCAGTGGTGTACGGCCAGTGTGGGAGATCGCTCCCCACACCATGATGCCGGGTGTTGGCCCTGTGTGCCTCGGTCGTATGCAGTCCTGATTGTGGCGCTCACCTGCACGGCGCCAAACACGCGTACGACCATCATTGGCACCAAGGTAGAAGCGACTCTCATCGCTGAAGACGACACGTCTCCATTCGTCCCTCCATTCACGCCTGTCGCGACACCACTGGAGGCGGGCTGCACGATGTTGGGGCGTGAGCGGAAGACGGCCTAACGGTGTGCGGGACCGTAGCCCAGCTTCATGGAGACGGTTGCGAATGGTCCTCGCCCATACCCCAGGAGCAACAGTGTCCCTAATTTGCTGGAAAGTGGCGGTGCGGTCCCCTACGGCACTGCGTAGGATCCTACGGTCTTGGCGTGCATCCGTGCGTCGCTGCGGTCCGGTCCCAGGTCGACGGGCACGTGCACCTTCCGCCGACCACTGGCGACAACATCGATGTACTGTGGAGACCTCACGCCCCACGTGTTGAGCAATTCGGCGGTACGTCCACCCGGCCTCCCGCATGCCCGCTATACGCCCTCGCTCAAAGTCCGTCAACTGCACATACGGTTCACGTCCACGCTGTCGCGGCATGCTACCAGTGTTAAAGACTGCGATGGAGCTCCGTATGCCACGGCAAACTGGCTGACACTGACGGCGGCGGTGCACAAATGCTGCGCAGCTAGCGCCATTCGACGGCCAACACCGCGGTTCCTGGTGTGTCCGCTGTACCGTGCGTGTGATCATTGCTTGTACAGCCCTCTCGCAGTGTCCGGAGCAAGTATGGTGGGTCTGACACACCGGTGTCAATGTGTTCTTTTTTCCATTTCCAGGAGTGTATGTGACGTGTATATGTATGATTACTTATGTTTTTTTTTTTTTTTAAAAATGATGTATAATGTAAACTGTTACTATGTGAAAATTTGAACGATAACGAGTGCCAAAATGTGAAAAACTTTAAAAAAAATTTGCACAGTGAACCACTGTTCACGGACATTAACGTACATTACCAAATCTGCAACTACGCAGAAACCTATGTGAAAGAAACTGTTAATGATATTTATCATGCATCGTATCTTTGTAAACGCGATGAACGATTTCTATGATAAGTAACTACAAACATTTAGGTGTGCTATATTTAGCAAAAAACTGAAAATGTGAAGTGCATAATTGGTGCATCGTCTAGTGACATTACTACAGTATCTAACTTCAAGATGTTAACTGGATTAAATGGTCACAACGTGCATGTCCAGAAAACAACACGACGAGTGGAAGGATTTTGGTTGGAACTTCAGGGAATGGAATGTTCTCGAAATGTGACGGACACACTTACCTGGACTGTCCACGGATCGACGCCAGCTATGTGTCGTCCGAGGTTCTGCAACCAAGCTTCCACGGAATATTGAAAACGAACTGCATATGGACCAATTACTCGACGGGTCACGTCCGATCTGTAATAAACAATGCTTTTTGTCACAACGAACTGCACCACAACGACTATAATGGAAATAAGAAATGGACATGCTTATGCATCAATTACGTTGCTATAAGCGATGTTACTGGGATCAAAAAACTTTACCACGACGACACTGACCTGTGAAACGTTACTGTGCAGCAGATGAATATAAACTGTAATAACGACACGATGTGTATAGGTCAACGCACCTGAAACAAAAAGACATTTTTCTTTGAAGCATTTCAATGCAATACTATGTAACTAAGAACATTCAACAATCTAAAGTTGTATTGTATTATAACAAATATTGTAATTTTAAAATTAAGTTACCTGTCATAGAATGTACTCTTCATATGTAATCTTGGTGGAATATTTTCTTTATGCAACGACTAAGAAACGCGCGCGCACACGAACAATATGAACTGCAATTCTGTGACGCGTGATCTAAATTTACGATATAACGGCAGTTCCAGTCACATAGATGCTTCTGCGCATGCGCGCACTCTACTTTGCCAACATAAGAACTTTTACGGCGCACGCGCGTCATTCAAATTTTGTATATAGTATACTGTATAATGTATGTCATGTAAATAGTTGTAGATAACTTAGATTTCCTTGTGCCTTTAGGTGAATTGCTCGCCTGCAGGTGTGTCCTTTCGCCCCGCAATTCAGGGGGCAATATAAAGGCACATTTGCTTGCCGTGCGTGAGTTTCCTCGGAAACGCGAAATCTTAATTAAATAATCAATCTCTGACAAATAAATAAAGCCTATGGCACAGAACTGCAGCGCTATGCCGCTGATAAAACAAAATACAATTATGACACTCTTATGTTTCATTAAGAAGGAGGAGGTCGAGGAGAATAGCTGAGGCTGGAAGCACGTATATTTTATTAACTGGCACACCGCCATATTTGATATTATATAAGAACACTGCGAGTTGCAATCTTACTAGGCACTCGATTCTGTAAAGAATTTATATTTATGGAAGTAAGTAGAATTATTTAACTGTAGGCTTATTCGTTGAATATATCTGATTTAACTAACTGTGTAAACTTTTTATGTTTAGTAGACAGTCACCTCTGTACGACGTATTGACATGGCTGGCAAATTATTCTAATATTGAGATTTAGATTTTGAGTTCGCACCTACCGCAGCAGTCTTCGGAAGTGATTTAAATACGAAGTCCGATTATTTGAGTCATATTTCACGGTCAACTACGAATAACATTGCACTTACGAAAAAGCCATTGTCAAGCGTCTGAAACCAAATAATTAAACGTCCGCGTTCCAGATAAGCAAATATTAATTACAACCAATCACTATCATAAATATACAATAATTAATATTTATATTTAATTTTATTTATTTATTTATTTTACAAACGGCGTGTACATACTTTACTCAACTTGTAAACGTTACTACAGATGTTCGGATTTAGGTTATGACATGTTGGATTTGCCTGTCATCATTGACAATGAAGTGGCGCAGACGAATAGCGAAATTCTCCATGACCAATCGAAGTGTCGACACATCGACGCTGTCGATGACCTCCTGAATGGCTATTTTCAGCTCAACAATGGTTTGGGGTTATTGCTGTACACCTAGGCTTTAGTAGAGCCGCACAAAAAGAAGTTGCATGTGTCCATATCCACAGAATATGGCGGCCAATCGGGGCCTATGCCAGTGGCCTCTGGGTACCCCAGAGCGAGAATGCGGTCCCCAAAGTTCTCCAGGACTTCAAAAACTCTCCGTCTTCTATAAGGTCGAGCTCCTTCTTGCATGAATCAAATCTTGTCGAAATCAGGGTCACTTTGGATAATGAGACTGAAGTCATCTTCGAAAACCTTCACGCACCGTTCGGCAGCCACAGTGCCAGCAAGGAATATCGCACGGATTATTCCATGACTGAACATTGCATAGCACACAGTCACGCAACATTGCATAGCACACAGTCACGCGTTAAGGGTGAAGAGACTTCTCGATCGCGGCATGCGGATTCTCATTCCCTCAAATGCGCCAATTTTGCTCATTGACGAACCCATCCAAATGAAAGTGAGCTTCGTCGCTAAACCAGACCATATTAACGTGCGCATGCGCATACTAGTTCCCTTTCTGCCCCGCGGCCAACTGTGCAGTTTGAAAGTCCTAACGCGTACCGTTCATAAGTTACGACGATTTTATTTCATATAGTTCAATAATTATCATCCTGTATGTGAAATTTCCTACGTCAGAAATTGGCAGTGATTGACCGGAAAATGTAGATGTAACTGAAATGATACGACCAGAAAGACTCGGATTCCCGACAACAAAGAACAATGCTGCAATCTGCATGCCTGCGCATTCTGCAACGCACAGGGTGGGGCAAATAAAGGTGGTCCGGACATTTTCAAACAATTTGTGGCAGCATTAATAGAGGACGTAAAGACCTACAGTTGCTTCCAACAGGATGGAGCAACTCCCCATACAGCCGCCCGAACATCGAAGCACATCTACACAAACTTCACGCCTGGCAGAGTTGTTAGCAGAGGGCAACTTGGTCGTGGCCCCAGCTGGTCAAGCAGGTCATCTGGTCTGTCAGTGTGCGATTACTTTGTATGGGAGCCCTCATGTCTAAGCTGTATCGCAACAACTCTCACTGTCTTCAAGAATTCATTTCGGATGAGATTGCTGCATTTCCAGTAGCCCATCTTCGATCCGCCTTCAGCAACTTGCTAACCAGGGTCCAAGAGTGCCAAGAGATTAATTATGGTCAGTTTCAACCGCTTATATAGGCAGGTTAGTATTGTATTTCCTTTGCTCTGCTATGTTTCTTTGTACCCTGGAACTCTGTTCTCCAGGCTAGTTTTATTTGCCCCACCTTGGGTATAATACACCAAGTTTTGTTGCAGCTGCGAATAGTTTTGGCATCAGCTGTGTTAGGCATGGAAATCGTACCTGTTGGCGACACACGAAAATTTGTGTCGGACCGAGACCCGAACCCGGATTTCCCGCTTATCGCCAGCGGTCACCTTAACCGTCTTGGCTATCCGTGCACGCTTTCAGGACCGATCAAAACCACCATATGCCACAGTGTCTACGTCCCCATTGCTCGCAGTGTACCTTGATTCCCGAAACGATACTAATGAGACAAACGTGTTCAACATTACTATTACCGTCATTTTGCCCGTCTAGGTTATAATACGTGTTTTTACAATGTCTGTTCCTTCAAACTTGCATGCGTGTCTGAAGGAACAGGCACTGGTGACGATCTGCACGAACTTTTGTAGCAGTTGCGAATGATTTTGACATCAGCTGTGTTAGGCACGGAAATCATACCTGTCAGTGAAATATGAAGTTTTTTACCGGACCTGGACCTGAAGGATATGGCTGTTTGGATCGGTCCTGGAAGCGTGAACGGATACCCGAGAAGGTTAAGACGACTGCTTGCAATAAGCACAACATATGGGTTCGGGTCCCAGTCCAGCACTAATTTTCGTGTGTCGCCAACAGCTATGATTTCCATGCCTAACACAGCTGATATGTATTCGTTCGGCATGGCGGAGACAACAATGCATCACAATGTAAAATACATCAGAGCAATACATCAAACACTTAAAAAAACACAAATCATAATTTAGCAGGTAACATATGAAAATTTGTTAATGAGGTAAGATATTCACTGATATCAAAAATGTACGTAATTGTGACAAAATTTCGTAATATTACTACAGCCGCAGTTCGTCACCAGTGTCCTGTGCCTTCTGACATGCATGCTGAAGGAACAGACATTATAGCCGGCCGAAGTGGCCGAGCGATTCTAGGCGCTTCAGTCTGGAACCGCGCGACCGCTACGCTCGCAGGTTCGAACCCTGCCTCGGGCATGGATGTGGGTCATGTCCTTAGGTTAGCTAGGTTTACGTAGTTCTATGTTCAAGGGGACTGGTGACCTCGGATGTTAAGTCCCATAGTGCTCAGAGCCATTTGAACCATTTTTTTAACAGACATTGTAAAAATAAATATATAACACATTACTTAGCAGGGACATACTACGACTATTTATCATATATTGAAAACGAACACTGAAAAATCGCGATTTATGTGAAATATTCTGTAACCTTCTGCAACAGGCTAAAAATAATGAAAACGACATAAATATAAGAAGAAGGAGAGAAAGAAGAGGTGACGATCAAGTGCTGTTAGTGATGATACTGTAGTTAAAGTCTATAAAAAAGGAAGGAAATGCTAATTACTGTGAAAAAACTGAGACTGCTTAATGTTCCGAATAGGAGACATTTTTATGTGCTTCTTGATGTGAATATATCTGTGTCATATCGATAAATTGTACAATTACTGTTAACAAGTTATTCCTGAAAATAAAAGGACGAGGTGTCATGATCCAGCTCACTGTCGGCGACGTCATAGAGGCCGCCGAAGGAGGCAGGTGTGACACGCCTTCGCGATGACGTAATACCCAGCGACATGTGTCTGCTGTACAATCTCTTTGGTCTCGTTGCTTGTTGCTCGCCCGTGTGTGTGAAAACAAATGATACCAGCAATAATTTAGACAAGTCAATACATGTCGCAAATTTAACAGTATCGCTCTTTCTTAGAATTCTTGCTGCTTTCTTATTTGAAGAAATTTACACAGAAAAAAATGTCACTCATATAAAATACACTGTTGTGATGTGTCTGCCGGACAGTCACGATCTGTAAGATGAAAACATAGTACGTGCAAGACATGTTCTTCCGATGAAATAGCTGATCAAATGTATCCGAGTCACCGAAAACCCCTTGGTAATGTGGAATTTATCACTAGAAGTCATCAGAGGC
The DNA here is from genome assembly GCF_021461395.2 of Schistocerca americana. Taxonomy (NCBI): domain Eukaryota; kingdom Metazoa; phylum Arthropoda; class Insecta; order Orthoptera; family Acrididae; genus Schistocerca; species Schistocerca americana. Next base: position 858,804,271 of record NC_060120.1, read on the forward strand.
GGGGAGGACTGTGTTGTTACTAGAGAAACAACGGCAGCAGAATAAATTCCTCAAGCAGAGCTCAGTGACTTCGAATGTGGACTATTCATCGGATATGACCGGAGTAACAAATCCACGAGCGGCATTTTCACCCTTCTAAAGTTGGACAAGTCCACTGTTGCTATATGACTTTTAAGTGGAAACAAATAGGTTCAGTTGTGGGTAAAGCAGGTGGTAGACTCCAGTTTATTGGTAGAATGCTGCCGAAGTGCAATCAGTCTACAAAGGAAATTGCTTACAAATCACCCCTGTGACCGGTTCTAGAATATTGCTCAAGTGTGTGGGGCCCGTACCAGACAGGACTAACAGGGGATATTGAACGTATACAGAAAGGGCCACAGGTTTCTTTAATCCGTGGGAGAGTATCACAGAGATACTGAAGGAACTGAACTGGTAGACGTTTGAACACTGACGTAACTGTCCGGACAAAGTCTATTAACAAAGTTTCAGGAACCGGCTTGAATTGATTACTCTAGGAATATACAACCGCCTACGTATCGCTCACATAGAGGTCGTGAGGATAAGGTTATAACAATTACTGGACACACAGAGGCATTCAAAAATCATTCTTCCCGCACTTCATACGTGAATGGAACAGTAAGAAACCCTAATAACTGGTACAATAAACTTATCCTCTGTCAAGCATCTCACGGTGGTCTGCAGAGTAAAGATGTAGATGTAGAAGGAACAATCACCGCTAAAACAAGACCAGGAATACCTTATTTACTGATCTACTGACAGACAGGGATTATCGAGCATTCCAGAAGGTTGTTGTAAGAACCAGTATGAAATCAGCGAAGGAGCTGGTCGTAAGTTCCAAAGCGCTTGCAGCAATCCAACTAGCGTAGTGACTGTGCGTAGGAAGCTGGAAAGGTTAGGGTATGGTCTAGCAGATCCTCGTAAGTGACATATTTCCGTGGTCAATGCTAAACTATGCCTGAGGCAGTAAATAGCGCTGTAAAGAGCGAAGTCACTGGACAGTGATGTCTGGAAAGGGGTGATTTGTAGTTATGAATCACGCTATACCCTGTAGTAACGCATTGGAAAGTTACCTGCCGCCATGTGTAAGTTCAAAATGGCTCTGAGCACTATGGGACTCAACTGCTGAGGTCATTAGTCCCCTAGAACTTAGAACTAGTTAAAGCTAACTAACCTAAGGACATCACAAACATCCATGCCCGAGGCAGGATTCGAACCTGCGACCGTAGCGGTCTTGCGGTTCCAGACTGCAGCGCCTTTAACCGCACGGCCACTTCGGCCGGCGCCATGTGTAAGTCCGACTGTGAAGTACGAAGGATTTGATGTTACGATATGGGAGTGTTTCTCGTGGTAGCGCGTGGTTCCCTTATTGCGCTTAAGAAAACATTAAATGAGGAAGAATATGAACACATGTTACACCTTTGTGTACTGCGCACAGTAGCGGAACAGGTCGGAGACTGTCATTAATTGTACTGGCATGTCACTGGTTCGTGAACAATTCCAGAAATGTAGTGACCTCCCTGCTCCTAGACCTGCACCCAATGGATCGCGTTAGGGATGAGTTAAAACGCTTATTCCGCGCCAGACCCCAGCATGTACATCACTACCTACTGTTGTTTCGTCTGCTGAGGGAGAATGACCTGCTGTTATTCCATGTACATTGAGTCACCTCGTTGAAAGTGGCCCCAGTAGTCCTGAAGCCGTCGTAAAGGTGACATATCAGCATCCACTGACAGACACCCAGAAAATTTTGTATTAGCTTGTATATGTACAAACTTCTAAGCAGTGAAAGACAATCACAGTTCTACGGGACTGGCTATTTAAACGAAAAACTGTACACACGTGATTCCAGACTGTCAGTTATTTTGCTGCTCAAACAACGAAGCCCAGCAACTACATTTAGTGTCTCATTTCCTAATCTAATTCCCTTAAGTTCGACCAATTTGATTCCATTACATTCTATTACCAATGTCTTACATTTCCTGATATTCAGATCATCTTATATTCTCTTATCAAGATACTATCCCTTTCGTTCAACTGCTGTTTCCAGTCCTTTCCATCTCTGACAAAGTTACAGTGTTATCGGGAAGCCTCAAAATTTTTCCCCTAAACCTTAAGTTCCTTTCCAAGATTTTCCTTAGTTTCCTTTACAACTTGCTCAGTATACGGATTGAATAACATCGGGGATAGGCTACATTCCAGTCTCACTCCCCTCTCAACTACTGCTTCCATTTCAAGTCCTTCATCGCGTGGAAGACCAATCCCATTTCTGCACAAGTCGCAGAAAAGCTTTCGTTCTCTGTATTTTTTCCCAGATACCGTCAGAATTTCAAAGAGTCTATTCTAATCAATGTTATCAAAACTTTCTCTAAATTTAAAAAGGCTTTAAATGTAGTCATGCCTTTCTTCAAAGATGAGTTACATGGTCATTTTACACTCCTGGAAATGGAAAAAAGAACACATTGACACCGGTGTGTCAGATCCACCATACCTGCTCCGGACACTGCGAGAGGGCTGTACAAGCAATGATCACACGCACGGCACAGCGGACACACCAGGAACCGCGGTGTTGGCCGTCGAATGGCGCTAGCTGCGCAGCATTTGTGCACCGCCGCCGTCAGTGTCAGCCAGTTTGCCGTGGCATACGGAGCTCCATCGCAGTCTTTAAAACTGGTAGCATGCCGCGACAGCGTGGACGTGAACCGTATGTGCAGTTGACGGACTTTGAGCGAGGGCGTATAGTGGGCATGCGGGAGGCCGGGTGGACGTACCGCCGAATTGCTCAACACGTGGGGCGTATGGTCTCCACAGTACATCGATGTTGTCGCCAGTGGTCGGCGGAAGGTGCACGTGCCCGTCGACCTGGGACCGGACCGCAGCGACGCACGGATGCACGCCAAGACCGTAGGATCCTACGCAGTGCCGTAGGGGACCGCACCGCCACTTCCCAGCAAATTAGGGACACTGTTGCTTCTGGGGTATCGGCGAGGACCATTCGCAACCGTCTCCATGAAGCTGGGCTACGGTCCCGCACACCGTTAGGCCGTCTTCCGCTCACGCCCCAACATCGTGCAGCCCGCCTCCAGTGGTGTCGCGACAGGCGTGAATGGAGGGACGAATGGAGACGTGTCGTCTTCAGCGATGAGAGTCGCTTCTGCCTTGGTGCCAATGATGGTCGTATGCGTGTTTGGCGCCGTGCAGGTGAGCGCCACAATCAGGACTGCATACGACCGAGGCACACAGGGCCTACACCCGGCATCATGGTGTGGGGAGCGATCTCCTACACTGGCCGTACACCACTGGTGATCGTCGAGGGGACACTGAATAGCGCACGGTACATCCAAACCGTCATCGAACCCATCGTTCTACCATTCCTAGACCGCCAAGGGAACTTGCTGTTCCAACAGGACAATGCACGTCCGCATGTATCCCGTGCCACCCAACGTGCTCTAGAAGGTGTAAGTCAACTACCCTGGCCAGCAAGATCTCCGGATCTGTCCCCCATTGAGCATGTTTGGGACTGGATGAAGCGTCGTCTCACGCGGTCTGCACGTCCAGCACGAACGCTGGTCCAACTGAGGCGCCAGGTGGAAATGGCATGGCAAGCCGTTCCACAGGACTACATCCAGCATCTCTACGATCGTCTCCATGGGAGAATAGCAGCCTGCATTGCTGCGAAAGGTGGATATACACTGTACTAGTGCCGACATTGTGCATGCTCTGTTGCCTATGTCTATGTGCCTGTGGTTCTGTCAGTGTGATCATGTGATGTATCTGACCCCAGGAATGTGTCAATAAAGTTTCCCCTTCCTGGGACAATGAATTCACGGTGTTCTTATTTCAATTTACAGGAGTGTATTTTCAGACTGAAGTCCCATTTGTTTTTCCCTAACCAAGACGATATTCGTGCATTTGAGCTCCGTTACAAATTCAATCAAGGGAAAGGAACACAAGACGCTGTTAGTCGTCTGAAAATGGTTCAAATGGCTCTGGGCACTATGGGACTTAACATCTGAGGTCATCAGTCCCATAGAACTTAGAATTATTTAAACCTAACTAACCTAAGGGCATCACACACATCCATGCCCGAGGCAGGACTGAAGCGCCTAGAACTGCTCGGCCACAGCGGCCAGCGTTGCCCGCTTGAGGATGACAGGACAGACATCGGTAGAAGTTAACAGAGACGTACGTCTGTTTCATAAATTGGTAAATGGTATTTGACAGAGTCAACTGAGGAACTTCAAGGGTGTTGAGGTAGAGTAGATGCATAGGATACTGATAAAGTAACTGCTCCCAAGGTAAAAAGTGGTGGTAAGTCTTGGTGATAAGTAATCACAAAAGTAGCTGCTGGAGGACTTGCTGAACAAGGAACGCTTTTCAATATCTGTGCTGAAAAAATAAAAGGGTTACGCATTAAAAAAAGAAGGAGTTTTAATGATGAGATGAAAAACCGTGAAGACTATCAAAACATGGAGACAGGACAAAGCAGTTCGGGTTTCAGAGGAAGAACTAATTTATGCTGGAAATGGTCGTAAAAGTAGGAAGAAGAAAATTAAATGGTGCTAAATGTAGGAAACACGAAAGTAAATAGAATCAGCAAACATTAAGAATCCGTTAAAATATTACCGGAAAGGAAGACCGTGGAACAAGTAAAATGTTTTACACGTATAGGAACCTTGGTGAGAACCTAAGAAGTAGAATATCTGTGGGTAAAATGGAAGTGGAAATGAAGTCCCATGCTTCTTTACAGAGCGTAGGGGAACGATGCGAGAGACCCGCTCCGCTTTACTAGGCAAGGTCCTAGTGGAGGTGGTTTGCCATTGCCTTCCTCCGACCGTGATGGGGATGGATGATGATGATGAAGACGACACAATAACACCCAGTCATCTCGAGGCAGGAAAAATCCCTGACCACGCCGGGAATCGAACCCGGGACCCCGTGCTGGGGAAGCGAGAACGCTGCCGCGAGACCACGAGCAGCGGACATCTGTTGGTAAAAGAGATCCTTAAAAAGTGAAACAATTGTTTAGAGTAGAAGGAATTTCGATAGAACTGACAAAGAGACTGGCCAATTGGCTGGTGTGGATACACGGAAGTCAAAAAGAAAGACAAAAAATACTTGGCTACTTACGAAATATGGTTGTGGAGAAGAATGCTTAACCCTCCTACCACCAGAATTTTTTTGTCTCATTGAGTACTACTGGGGTCAT